>NC_059333.1:129687500-129987500 GCF_018350155.1 Leopardus geoffroyi
ATGGCTCTTAACCAAAAGAACACGTCAGAATTACCTGTTGATATTTAAAAGAATACTCCACGTACACATACATACTCCAGTCCTGGCCCCAGAGATTCTGATTCACTAGTTGTGAGATAAGCTCCAGACACGTACATTTTAAAAGTCTCCACAGGTGACTATTCATATCCAAGTTGTTACTCACTGGTTTATTGATGTTTATTCTATGCCCAAAGATAAGAGAATAGAATAAAAAATTACTAAAACAAAACAACAATAACAAAACCCAAAACTCTTAAATATAGGAAGGTGTAATAATAAGTGATATGGCTGGGTGGGGGATAAATATTATACCAGAAAATCTAGGCTTGGAGAACTACTGCAAGTGAACACATTTTTTTTTTTTTTTTTTTTTTTAAGAACATCCTCAGAGCCAAGGCAAAAAGATTTTAATGAATTGGACAACTCTCAACATTTGAAAGAGGTAGCATACAAGTTCATATGTAAAGACAACTTTTGCCCTGGTACTGAATTATAGGAGGGATTTACCTCCCAAGTCTTTATGTAAGAAGCCACTGAATAATGCAGTAAATGATGTCTTTGATATATTTTTTTAACCAAAGCAGGACACTTTTACGTACAGCCACTTTTAAGAAAGCTAAATACATATTGTAAAATGCTAGGGTGGTGAAGGTATTTCTATGGTGAGCCAAACAATAACATATGTAGTTTTGTTGTCATCTGACTTGATATAAGAGAATTACAGAACCTGGAGGAGAAAGCAGCATGAATATTTCATTCACTTTCAATGGTCTCGCTCAGGCTTTTTGCAGAAGCTCAACAGTAGATCTCTCTCCACTCCAGTTCCTCACCAGGCAGTCCAAACTTGGGATATTCTCCCAACACATCTGTGCTTGCCAAAGACGGAAGGTGGAGATGGAAGCTTGTAGGTACAGAATCAATGTTAGTGACATTGGCCATAAAGGTTCCTATACACAGGACTCAGAATCACAGTATGGTAGCCTCAACAAATGATGCAAGGATAGGTTTATTTTATCTGTAAGTTAGTGCTGCACTATAGTGCAGGCTACAGTGATCACCCAACCCAAAGCATGTGTTTTGTCCACTAACAGGTTGGGAGCTCAAGGACAAGTTTTTAAATGAATTATTTCAAAGCTTCAAGGTAGAACATCAAACCTCAAAGGCATACAGAATGTTAGAATCAGGAAGAAGCTGCTGTCTGGAGGGAGTTAAGTTAAAAAAAAAAAAAGAACACGTAATCAAAGGATCCTGTCTTGCCTATGTCTGGCTTTGATGATTCCTAGTGGATCTATGCCAAATTGGCCCATCCAGGAATAACCAACTTTTGATAACAGTCAACCAGTCACTGAGGTATCAAATAGCTATCACCAACTTTCCTTGCCAAACACAAAGGGAAGCTTTCGATGTCATGTAAAAGTGCTAGACTATAGATGCAGACTGGGAAAGGACTGGGGTCCTAAAATGATACTTGATGTCATTAATATTGTAAAAAAATTACAAAGATTGTACATTTTAGAGATACATGTGTAAGTTCTGATCCACACGTGAAGACACATTCTAGCAGTGCGGCCCAACAGAACTTTCTGCAATTGATGGAAATATTCTATATCTGCACCGTCCATTATGGTAGCCACTAACACATGTGGCTATTGAAAATTTCTAATTTTAATTTTCACTAATTTAAATCACCACATGTATTTAGAGGCTATCATATTGGACAACACAATTCTATAGGTTATAGACCAAACTGTTTCTCCTCTGGAACTACTAACTGAGATTCTCGATTTTACCTGCTAATGAGGGGTATCCCCAAGTATATCTGTATGTTCCATGGGCAACCTGGTCATGACTTGTGCCCTGAAAGCTTTGGCAGCAGTGTCAACCAAATCACCAGAGCCTCCCAAGCCAATAGCTGACTTTAAGTCTTGGGAGAGGAAAAACTCCTCAGTCATCTGGGTGTCATTAAAAATCAACTTGTCAAAAGAACTCTAGGAAATGAGGGCCAAGACACCAGGGTTCAAAGTACTATGTTATATTTAATATCAAAAGCAGCAGTAACATAATTAGAATTCAGCAAGTATGGGGTTAAGCTATGGTAAATAATGTGACTTGATTTTCCCAATTTCCATTCTACCCTCTTTCTAGCTGGAGAGGTTGAAAAACTTAAAATCATGTTCCCTAGATTACAGTGTGTAGCAGCATTCTAGGTGTGTATTACATGCTTGTGAGAAACCTGGAAGGAAGAAGCAAGCAAGAGACCATTGCCCTACTTCTACAGCTCCTCCTTAGAATGAGAAGCAGTGAGGCAGCTGTGTTCAGTGTTTCAGTATCTTCATCATGGCTTTGTTGGTGCTTACAGAGAACTGTGGTGGTTCCTGGGGTCTAAAACCTCTGGATTGCTGCTACACTGGTGTGTCCTTGGACCTAATAGTTTCTGATTTCTAATGTCTGAAATTTCCAATAGTTTCATAAGCACTTAACCCCTTATCTGCAATCCCCTTCTGCTTGAACTATCTAGCATGATTTCTGCTTCCTGTTTTCCTCATTGACACACCTGCCTTCTCCCATTTAGTCCCCTCAGCAACTCTGGAAGTTAGGTAATTTCTCCATGGACTGTTTTACAGATAATCATCAAGTCCAGATCTGCTTGTACATTCATGGTCTCATGTTTTTCTCCAAAGAGATCTAGACGCATATCATGGACTACTTAAAAAGTTAGGACATGTGCTTAGAACATCACTGCTTCTTTTTGTGATGATTTTGTACCCAAAGCAGAAAGGAACATAATGTAATGACCACTTGGAGAGGGAATGATGTTATCTTTGCTAGAAAACAGTGTTGTCACCTGTGGACATAAGTTCATTCCCAGCTGGTTTCCCCTGAGAAGGTCATAGTTCCAACTTAATAGAATCAATCTCTGGTCATAGACAAGCAGCTACAAATGAGGTTCTTGCTCATAAGCAATCTTGACACAAGAATGGGATGGCTAAAATAATCTATTACCAACAGGGAAAATAGCCTAAAGGACACCTTTTGTTGGGTGAATCAATATTATTGTTTACTTCTCTAAAGTCGAACATCTAAACTCCCAAGAATTTTCATCACCAGAACCCCAATACTCTACAAATCACTGATTGTCCTCTTTGTAGGATGAGATAATGACCACTCCATGGACATATCAAATAAGTACTCTGAAATAGCTAACTGCTCTTATATCAGGCTTGAGAGGAAGAAAACATTCGTTGCCAAAGTGGATGTGACTTTCACAGCAGATGTCCCATCTTTTGCCCTCTAGCAGTGGTTGCGTGGTCTAGAGAAGGACAGCATGAGTGACTGACTTCTCCACTTTGCTCAAATGCTGCCTGCAGGCTTGGATTACTCAGGCTGAGGATTATATGTGTCCTCATTTTTCTGTTACTAACTTTGGGCCACTTGATTGCTTAAAAGTCCATTCTTCCAGAGGCTGGCATGATTGATGAAATTCAAATTCAAACCAGTGAAGTTGACGTTTTAGTATCAGTGTAATCTCTAAGCATTACCACTCTGAGAATTTTTCTCATATAGACTGCAGTTGTAATGCAGTGTTCTAGGATTTGAGGAAGGTCAAATTTAAAGAATTTCTAAAACTCTGTTTTTGTGTGGATTTTTCTTATTCACCACAAAATACTGTATGAAATTAGTCATTTTTGAATTTAAGTGAAAAGAACTATTTCACAGAAATCCTTTGGGAGACATAAACACAAGATTATAAGATACTCATTAAATCAACAAATCTGTTTTTCTTATCAGTGAATACTCTTTAATATTTATCTTTAATAACTCAGAAAAACCATGAACTCATCTATGATCCAGGACACTTTCAGATCCATGAAGAAATCTCATTCTTACACTTTTAAGTCAGATTCTCTAAGCACTAAAAGGATTTACTTTAACTATAATTAGGATAGAATAGTAATGTAGTAAACAGTAGCATATACAGCATACCCAAAGAACTGTTATAATTTTCAAAGGTAGCACCCATTCAAGCAGTAACTTAGCTTCAGATGACGTAAATGTTCCTTGCTACTTACTTGTTTATGCAGAAAATGTAATTCAGTTAATTTCTCCTTGTCACTCCAATTCATTCCCTTTAAATTACCACCATAGTATTTTGTTTTCCTCCAAGAAATTAAGAACATTTCCAGTTCACCATTGCCTGGAGTTCTTTCTTGTGCTCTCTACCTTAGCTGGGGTGTCCTCAAGGGGTCAGGACAAAGTAATTGGCTTGCAAAGTTTTAGAAACCATCAGCTATGATCTATAGTAGCAGAGAACTTCCAAAAACTTGGAAGGCTGTTTAAGTATTTCAAATGGTGATTCTCATTGTTATCCCATTAGCAGGGTATTCAGAATAAAAATTTGTTTCTCAAGAGCCTATTCTCAAGAGATCTGGAAAAAAGATGCCTGGCAAAAAAAAAAAGGGGGGGTGGATTCTATTTGGAGTTTTTGGCAAGATTTTTGCAAAACAACTCTGTTGTGTGAAAGGGTATGATTACTGTACTGCAAGTTCTTTGAGGGCAGGAACCCCCTCTCCTCCTGCTTGCATCCTCAGCAGTCAGTGGGGCTTGACACCCAGTAAGCAGTTCTAGATATCTGATGAACCAAGTATTCAAAATTCACAAATACCACAACACTCTCATTTCTAATGACAGAAACGGAAATAGGGCTCCTTGCTTTCTCCAGACCCTCTGTCTTGGTCAGTGGGCTCATAGAAACTTGAGCCAGTGGAGATGAAACCTCAGTGATGTTTCTCTTTCTCCCATTTTTGCTTGAACAATCTTTCTATGTTACTATGGTAATACCTGGTACCAGGATGCTGGTATTTCATTTATAAGGTAAATGAAAGTGGGAAGGAGGAAGAGATCGTGAGTTATGCAGTTCATAAGAAAATCCGCCCAGACGGCAACCTCTTTGGCAATCTGTAAAGCTTGTGCATGTTCCATTTAAAATAAATACATTTAAATAATACATGACACTATACAGAACAGATATACTATGTTGAAACAGAGATCCACTGAGCCCAAGAAAACTGCATCAAGTATGAGATTATAAATAAGGAATATTTTCAGACTTTTGAAAAAATAGCAGGGAGAATTTAGTCCATAAATAGGACATTTTCTCATTTCAACATATATAAAGGTAATAGCTACAGAATTTCAAATATGAGTATATGAAGCTATGCAGACTGAAGGCTGGATATTAACTAGGGACCTGATCTGAATGGTAAGTACACTGGTTACTACAGTTATAAAGGGCAGGGATAAACTAATAAAACAAAGACATCTTTTAGTAATACTTCAGAGCCAGGTAATGTGCAACTTTAGAGCCAGGTATGACCAAAGCTAGAATCTGAGGGGAGGAGAAAACAGCATGCAGTGACTGATATCTGAAGTCAAGTTTCTCCACATCACTTTTATACTTCGATGACTGTAATTTATTAAAACCCAAGCTGGGAATGTTTCTGCCTGTCCAAAGCAGGTGCTGTAACACTGGAGGAAACCTTCCATCCAGTAGATTAATTTTGTGCGAGGACATCTGAAGAAAGCTGCTATGGCTTCTTGATTTATGACTTCATTAAAATGTTTGGGCTTCAAATCTCCATCAACATTTATTGGAATTAACAGCTTCCTAAAATGGAAATATTCAATGATAAATTAATGTAGCTTGGACCTTGTATGAGGAAAAAACAAGGCACTTTAGGCATGCTTTATATACCTTGAGGAAAAGAGGAATACTTTCTGCTCCTGTATACTAATAAGTCTTAGGAATGAGTAGGTGAGAAGAGGTAAGTG
The DNA here is from genome assembly GCF_018350155.1 of Leopardus geoffroyi. Taxonomy (NCBI): domain Eukaryota; kingdom Metazoa; phylum Chordata; class Mammalia; order Carnivora; family Felidae; genus Leopardus; species Leopardus geoffroyi. Next base: position 129,693,351 of record NC_059333.1, read on the forward strand.
AGAGCATGAAGAGAACAATAATGAATTCTCAGCCACAAAGAGTAGATAGAAATGCCAGCATTCTTTTCAGAAATGCATTAAGAAAAAGGTCTAGGGGCGCCTGGGTGGCTCAGTCCGTTGAGCGTTCGACTTCAGCTCAGGTCACGATCTCACGGTCCGTGAGTTCGAGTCCCGCATCGGCTCTGGGCTGATGGCTCAGAGCCTGGAGCCTGCTTCCGATTCTGTGTCTCCCTCTCTCTCTGCCCCTCCCCCGTTCATGCTCTGTCTCTCTCTGTCTCAAAAATAAATAAAGGTTAAAAAAAAATTAAAAAAAAAGAAAAAGGTCTAAATTGTTCCTGCTGTAGAAAGACCACAACCAACTGAAAACCAAAGGGCTGGTATGTCTGTTGGAGACATTAACTGACTTATTGTCCACAAAGATATCAATCCAAAGATGTAACTTCCAGGTGTGTTGTTTGAGAAGATTCCAACAAGGACACAAGAGTATGAGCTTTCTAGGTAGTTCTCACTTTTTTATATTTACAGCACTCAGCTACATCTAACAGATATTAAATATTTGATGAATGAATCAGCTACCACTTCCAAAGAGAGTCCCAATATTTTCCTTGCCGTTTCTTGCTGTCCATTTGTTCAAACTATTCCATGATCTAAAGATGATGCAGTTAATGCTATCAGCACCCAAATTCAACAAAGGTTCATGTATCCCTTACTTCATCAACTCAAGTGTGGACAAGTAGCTTACATAATTAATGGGGAAATATGGACCTAAAATCTACCTGGTTAGGACATGTTTTACCTTGCTGCCTGCCAGGGTTGATTAAATGTGACCCCTCACTCTGGTATCATCCAATCCATAAGTAAGTCCTGTTGACTCACGTCCAAGAGGTTTCCTGATTTTGTTTCTCCATTTCTATGACTACTACTTTTGTTCAAGCTATCACCATCTCTGGCCTGACTACTACAATTACCTTCTAACTGGTCACCCTGCCTCCAGTTTCAACCCCTACAAGCAATTATCCATATAGCAGCCAGCTATCTTCTTAAAACATATAACATATCAGGTTATTTCTGTTTAGAATTCTTCAAGGGCTCCCCATCACACTAAAAATAGAACACAAATTTCCTGCTCTTGCTCACCCCTTGTATACCTCATCTTATTCCACTGGTTTATTCACAGACTATACTCCAGCAAAATTGGCCCTCTAGCTGTTCCTGAACAATCCTGAACACATCCCCACCTCAAGGCCTTTGTCCCTTTTGTCCTATCAAGAATGTTCCTCTTTATCCACTTTGGCAAAGCAGGCTTTTTCCTGTCATTCAGATTTTAGCCTAATGTCACCCACTCTGAGATGCCTTTCTTCACCACTCAAACTAGCTACCGAGTCATACCTATCACAATAACCTTGTTAGATCTCTGCATAGTAAGTTTCTCTTTCTGATGTTTCTTTTAATTTCCTTGTTGTATGGGCTCCCCAATTAGTCTGTAACCTCCAACAGGGCAGAGATCTTGATCATCTTACTCACTATGAAGAATGATCCCTGGCACATAGATCGCAAATATCCTTACTAAAAAATAAAAAGTCTAAAACAGTCACATGTTAGTGGCATGGCAAGCAAGGAAGTACTTTACTAAATATGGGTTCCTAAACCAAACTAGGTGTTAAGTAAAGATACTTAACAGCTGGCTCAAGATATACACTAAGTTGGTGAGTTGGCTTAGAGGCTTCCATATATGGTGAGAGTCTCACTCACCCCTTGTATCTACAAAACCAACTCTTAGTCTCTGTGGCTCTGGGCTCGATTTTCACAAGGTGTTCACCTATTTGTGGGCATCCACTGTGCAATTCAGGAACTGTCTCCTTGACCACTTGGGCCATTCAAAGGACTGATAGGTCAGACCCATTTTTCCAAGGCCTGTCCTATTTATAAGAATCACACTCATTCTCTACGTACTGGAAAACTTTCTTTACCCCTTGTGCTAGGTTGTCCTTACTAGCAGCCACTGGATACTGTATTAGGGCTCAAACATACTTTCTCCTCTAGTTGCAAAACTCGTTGTTTCCTTTTGGTAACCCATAATTTTTCTCTAACTAATAAAGTGGAATAGCTGAATGAACACTGGGTGTGAAGTCAGAGTCCAGGGATTAAAATTCTAATTCTATTATTTAGTTGTAGCCAATTCAACCCTGGGTATATGATTTAACCTCACTGAACCCTGGTTTTCTCATCTGTATAATGGGGATATGACTATCTACCTCTTAAATAAACAGGTGAAAGCTCCAGGGCTTGCACTCTGCAGGCAATACACATCTGAGCCAAGAAGGGTGGCAAGACCAGAACTCATGGACTTATCCACTTCTCATGGCTTCCTCTAGTAGTTCCTCAAGTTTTCATAGGGGAGAGAGAGACTGTTCCATAAGTCTATCAAGAGAGTTTCAGAACAGCAAAAACACTTCTTTGTCATCAAAACAGTAATCATAAAGGAAAGGAAGACAACTCACCACAGACTACAGAAGCTTTAGAAGCAAATGAAACTATTAAGACCATGTTTATTGAAGTGCCAAGTCAGATGACAACACTGGATTATGTAAGATTTTGACTAAGTACCAGTAATATATTAAGTGTCATGAAGGTCTCATCGATGAATGAGAGGAACGTTAGTGTACATTACTAATCTGTATTAAAAAGCTACCCATCAGGACAGCCTGGGAGTGAAGACTAATCCAAGGGAAAATGTGACAATGTCTGCACATGGGCCTGTGAAGGGAATAATCTCAAAATCATTAACAAGACCCTACTTAATGTTATATATGTGTGTGTGCAATTTTTCTTCTCTCAATTTTACATTTTTCTACATTTTTTTTCAGTGAATTATAAGCCATTTGAAGCAGAGATCAGCCCATTGTTTCCTATGTAATAACTCTAAGAATAAACCTTTTCTCTCGGAAAACTTCCTCTAGTTTCTAAAATGGGTTCATCAGGTCTACTGTAAGGCACATCTGTGACTGGCAGAGCTCTCTGCTCCAGGGGTGCTCCATAAACATCCTGACACCACAAAGAAGCTACTCAAAACTGACAGGTGATCTGCTGGAAAACAGCAGATTTTTCAAAACAAAAGGGGAGCCAGAGATGAGTGTGAGAGGTGGGGTGAACATCAGCACCAGGCACTGTGCATTTGTCACTGTGCTATTTTTACATACACTACCTCACTGGACCTTGGAGGAGTCATACTCTCTTTCCATTTAGTAAGTGAGGAGGGAAACCAAAGTCTCCCACCTAGTAAACTGCAGAGCCAGGATTAGAAAATTCATGATTTTTTCCTATATCCCATGGCCTCAAAAAGTTTTCATTTTGACATTTCAGTCCAATTTATGAGATTCTGGAGTTCTTAGAAGGAAAAAAGGAACAGAGTTTAATTCTCAGTTCTCACTGGCAGCTGCAAACCTTGCAAGCTGTTGGCTGGGCATGGACCTCACCAGGGTACTACCTGGACTTCTGTCTGAATGAGAATTATGTTCTCTGTTTCTTCAAGGTTTTTCATTCAACCTTAAACCACAGCATCAAACTCAGATCCCTTACTAGAGAGCTACATGAATAATTAATAATTTCTACTATTTATTTGGAATCTAGTAGGCACCAAGTATTGTTTGGAGCTTTTGATAATTCTCACTTAATCCTCAGAAACCCCTAAATGGTAGGTTATATTATTCATTCTAGACAGATGAGGAAACTGAGGCAGCTAGCAAGTGGCAGGACCAAGATTTGAATCAAAGTACAAATGGCAAGCTCTTATAATTTTATATAGCTCACAATTACCTCTTATTAAACCAAAATAAAATGAACATCTTGAATACTTGAAAGTAAAGCATAAACAGCCATATTAAAGGTCAAATTAATTTAGCATATTAGTTTGGTTTTGCTCCTAACCTCCTTTAGGCATGCTAAACATAGGTAATAGGTTGATGCACAGAACATAACATTTGCTAGAAAAATTTTAAGACAATTATTTCATAAAAAGGTAATTTCTGCTTCTAACCACCAACATCTATGGCACCTGCAATCTAAAGATCTCAGGAAGAAGAATTCTGAAAATGGCAAATGAATAACTATTTTACATTTACTTGTAATAAAAAGACAATAGAAAAGTTAAAATCTGTATTTCCAGGCATGTCCACAGGTCTGTTGGCACAGAAATGGTGTGTTTTAGTGATTTCTCAGCTGTACTAACAATCAACTGATCCTGAAACAGCTCTGTATACTCCAAATTTAGTACAAGAGGCTTAAATGGAACCACTTTTTTGTTTAATAGACATACCACTCAAAGATAAAACACACACACACACACACACACACACACACACACACACACACACACACAAACTCTACTGCTCCTCAAAAAAAAAAAAAAATCACTGCACAATGCTTTGTCCTTTGTTCATAACATGAGAAGATGTTTATAGTCCCTTGCTCTCTCCATCTCTCTCTCTCTCTTTCTCTTCCTGTCCCCTGGCCCTTTCCCCCTCACTCAGATGAGGAGTTCATTTTGCTCTCCCCAAAGTCTTGAGGACAGGTACTGCAAAGTGAGAGGTTCTGAAGAGGACGGAGAAGAGCAGCAGTGGTGATGCAGGAGAGGGCAGAGGTTTTTGGGGGTGCTGGGGCTGCAGCTCTGCCCCTGGGTTGCAAGGACTGGGAGGTGAGATGGAAGCAGCTGTCTCATAGACAAGGCTGTGATGCACAAATACCTGAGGGACTTCTATCACTCTGGCTTATCCACTTATACTGGGAGGTAGCAGGTAGGACCCAGCAGCCAGCAACTTTTGGCCAGGGCCCACCACATGGCCTTCCAAACCAGGTTCTGGAGAACTACCTACTATATTTTCCTGCCTTCACAAAATGCCCTTCTTGTAACTTGATGGAAACAATAGTGGGGTATGAATGGCATTTTCCCCATGGACTCAGGGGCATTGGAATCCTGTCATACCTTTCCCTCAGGGTCCCGGAGGGAAACACATGAAACAACCTCTGCTTGAACCTTCCCTCTACTAAAAAATGTCTGGACCTCTGACTTCTTCCCAAAAGGTGTAACTCAGTGCTGTGCACTCAGTAAGCATATCATTGTCTGGAAGAAAAGTCCCTGCATTTGTCTTCCTCATCACCAGGAATTGGCCAAAGTTTACAAACAGGCAGCATCTACTCTGCCTAGTTCAGATACACAACCTAATCATAATCCTAAACCTAATCCTAATGGGATGAAGGGTTTTCATCCCATTTCTTTCCCCCTTACTCAATAACAGCTCTCAGAGAGAGAGAAAACATTAGAGGCAAATTTAAGCTTTTAACTTGAACTTAACTGGCCAACTCAAGCTTTAAGATACTAATGAATAGATAACAGGCAGATCTGCTATATTCAAAGGGAGAAACATAATATTGCTTTATGTTTTGTTTTGGGAGGGTCAAGTTTTATGAAGTCAGGTCTGATTGTTGGAAATTTCCTGGGCATGAGTAACAACAGAAGCAATGGTTAACCTATGCAAAAATAAATTGCTTTTCTAAGGATTATTAATAATACATTTGTAACTACTCAGAGACTGGTTATAAACTTTCAGGGACAGAATGAGAATGTAATCTGTCCACAGCAACAGAAATGAATCATTTTGATAAATTCTTTATGATGGTGGCTCATCTCCTGCAAACTGTGGATTGGTTAAAGAATCTATAGCTAATCCTTCAATAACTCCCATAGCACCTCATTACTCATGAGACAGTGACATCTTAGGTCATTAAAAAAGGTGCTGTTGTATAACACAGGTGCTGTGTAACAGCCTCAGGTCATGAATATTAACAGATAGCCTCAAATGGGATGATACCAATAAAGACTTCCTGACAACTTCTACCCAAGAAATGAACCAGAGGGCAGTACAATGTGCCCCTGCAGACATTCTGAAATCAGGGGTGATGGGTGTAGGCATTGTGTCCTTTGCAGGTTTGATGATTGCCATGATCCCTCCTACTAAGCCATGACTACAATTATTTTTGTTGGCAAGAATGACCCATAAGTTTCCCTGCTCATATTACCCTTTTCCAACTTTTACATTAGGCATATAGTAATTTCTTAAGTGAGTGTGAAGCACTTAATTGGTTACTTTATTCCACCAATATTTACTGTGCTCACTGACATCTGGATTTACTTCTACCTTGTCCTATTTATCTAATTTTACGCCCATTTCCCCCCTTTATTGCCTTCTTTTGGAATGTATTTTTTTTCATTCCAATAGATTTTTTGCTCTACTTGTTTGGAATTTATCTCCAGTTTTTTTAGCAGTTCCATTAAAATTTTGTCATGACTACTTGAGAATGTATTTTCCATCTTCTCAAACACCATAAGAATTTAGAAGACTTTGACTCTGTTCAATGCCCCCCAACCTACATGCTACTATTGGACAGCATATTTCTTTAGTTTTATTTTTCTATAACCCTACAATTAGACATTATATTGTTTAATATAGGAAATTATTAATTTCTTTTATGACTTTCCTTCTAAGAAGAATTTTCTTCTTCCTGAAGCACATCTTTCAGAAGTTCTATAAATAAGGGTCCATCTGTGAAATGTTCTATTTAAAAAAAAAAAGCAAAACATCTGAACATTATTTTGCTCTCATGCTTATAAAGACCGTTTCATTAGATCCTTAATTCTAAGTTGACAGTATCAACTATCCGCATTTTAAAGATACTATTTCATGGTCTTCAGGACGCTATAGTGGCTGAGCAGTCAACTGCCAGTTTAAATGTTATTCCTTTCTAAGTAACTTTTTCTACTGGCTGCTTTTAAGGCCATCTTTTATCTGTAATTTCATCGTTTATTTATACAGCTACGGAGTTCTTTTTATTTTTTCTTGAGACTCACAGCATTGTCAAAATCTGAGTATTCATATCTTTCATACATTCTAGCAAATATTCTTAATTGTTACATTTCAAATACTTCACCCTTATTTTCTCTATTCTCTTCTTCTTGAACCCCTGAAAGTATTTACATTAGATCTTCTCATATTATCTTGTATTATATCAATCACTTGCATTTCTTAACCTTCTATTTCTCCATAATACATGCCAGGTAATTTATTAAACTTTGTGCTCCAGTACATTATTCCTTAAAGATATTTAATCTGCTATTTAATCCATCCACTGAGTTTAAAATTTTTTTTAAATCTTTATTTATTGGATAGAGAGAGCGTGCAAGTGGGGAAGGGCAGACAGAGAGGGAGAAAGAGAATCCTGTGCAGGTTCTGCACTGATGCAGGGCTCAATCCCACGAACCATGATATCATGAATTGAGCTGAAATCAAGAGAGTTGGATGTTTAATCAATGGATCCACCCAGGCACCCCTGAGTTTCAAATTCTAATAATGACATCTTTTTAGTTCTTTAAGATCTAGTTAGTTTTTTTTAAAAATTTAACTGGTTGATTATTTTATTTTTATTATTATTATTACTATCATTATTATTTTTAAACTTACATCCAAGTTAGCATATAGTGCAACCATGATTTCAGGAGTAGATTCCTTAGTGCCCCTTACCCATTTAGTCCATCCCCCTACCCACAACCCCTCCAGCAACCCTCTGCCTGTTCTCTATATCTGAGAGTCCCTTATGTTTTGTCCCTCTCCCTGTTTTTAGATTATTTTTGCTTCCCTTCCCTTATGTTCATCTATTGTGTATCTTAAATTCTTCATATGAGTGAAGTCATACGATATTTGTCTTTCCCTAATTTCGCTTAGCATAGTACCCTCCAGTTCCATTCACATAGTTGCAAATGGCAAGATTTCATTCTTTTTGATTGCCAAGTAATACTCCATTGTATATATATACCACATCTTCTTTATCCATTCATCTGTCGATTGACATTGGGCTCTTCCCATACTTCGGTTATTGTTGATAGCACTGCTATAAACATTGGGGTGCATGTGCAGCTTTGAAACAACACACCTGTATCCCTTGGATAAATACCTAGTAGTGCAATTGCTGGGTCATAGGGTAGTTCCATTTTTAACTTTTTAAGGAACCTCCATACTGCTTTCCAGAGTGGCTGCACCAGTTTGCATTCCCACCAGCAGTGCAAAAGAGATCCTCTTTCTCCGCATCCTCGCCAACATCTGTTGTTGCCTGAGTCATTCACTTTAGCCATTCTGACTGGTGTGAGGTGGTTTTGATTTGTGTTTCCCTGATGATGAGTGAGGTTGAGCATTTTTTCATGTGTCAGTTGGCCATCTGTCATGTGTCAGTTGGATGTCTTCTTTGGACAGTGTCTATTCATTCTTTTGCCCATTTCTTCACTGGATTGTTTTCTGGGTGTTGAGTTTGATAAGTTCTTTACAGATTTTGGATACTAACCCTTTATTTGATTTGTCATTTGCAAATATCTTCTCCCATTCTGTCAGTTGCCTTTTAGTTTTGATGACTGTTTCTTTCGCTGTGCAGAAGCTTTTTATTTTGATGAGGTCCCAATAGTTCATTTTTGCTTTTGTTTCCCTCGCCTCCGGAGATGTGTTGAGTAAGAAGTTGCTGTGGTTGAGGTCAAAGAAGTTTTGCCTGCTTTCTCCTCAAGGCTTTTGATGGCTTCCTGTCTTATGTTTAGGTCTCTCATCCATTTTGAGTTTTTCTGCATGTCGCTGTCCAGTTTTCCCAGCACCATTTGCTGAAGAGATTGCCTTTATTCCATTGTATATTCTTTCCTGCTTTGTCAAAGGTTAGTTGGCCAAGTTTGGGGGTCCATTTCTGGGTTCTCTATTCTGTTCCATTGATCTGAGTCTGTTTTTCTGCCAGTACCATACTGTCTTGATGATTAAAGGTTTGTAATACAGCTTGAAGTCTGGGATTGTGATGCCTCCAGCTTTGGTTTTCTTTTTCAAGTTTGCTTTGTCTATTTGGGGTCCTATCTGGTCCCATAAAAATTTTAGGATATTTGTTCTAGCTCCGTGAAGAATGCTGGTGTTATTTTGATAGGGATTGCTAACTGGTTAATTTTAACAGTCTATTATCTCAAGATTCTTCTCCCCCATTTCTTTTATTTAATCAAAATTCTTACCTATTGTAAAAGATTGTCTTTTTGTAAGATGGCTACAACAATATTTCTAGTTTCAAATTCCCTCTCAGAACCTTGACAACCCTTACCAAGAGGTGAAATCTCTTTTCCTTTCTTCCAAGGCTTTGCTATTGATTTCCTTTCAAATAGAAGGCAGTGGGAGTCATCCTGCATGATGCTGAGGCTAGGTTAGAAAAGGTGATACAGTTTCTGCCTAAGCCTTTCTGCAGATTCCCTAAGAACCATCCATAATGCTGTGAGGAGCCCAGGCCACATTGAGAGGCTACATTTGGATGTTCTTGCTGATAAGTTCAACTAAGGGCTCAATCATAGCCAGCATGAACCACCAGAAATATGAGTGAACAAAGCTTCAGAGTATTACAGTAGCTAGATGTTGAGTCACTAAAGCCTACAACCCATCCAGCTGTGGACCCATGCAACATGGAACAAATAAAATCATTACCCAAACCCAGATTTCCTGACCCACAGACTCCACGAGCACAACTGGTTGTTTCATGTCACTAAATTCTGGGGTAATTTATTAAACATTGATAGATAATGAAAATACCATAGCTCATACCCAGTATCTGCTAATTCCAGTATCTAAAGTTCTTAGCAATCTAAAATCAATCCCTTTCCCTCTTCTCTTTCCTTTCTCTTCTCTTGCCGACTCTTGCTATCATAGTTCATTTCCTTATGCATTTGGTAATTTTTTATTAGAATCTCAAGTTTGGCTGAAGTTAATTTCTAGGTATCCAGAGCCGCCTTGGTTGAGGAGCTTTCCTACCAAGTGAATTTCCATTTTTGGCTGGCCCCTAGAGGGTGTTTGCTACCTAACAGAAATATTTTTATTTATATCTCCTCTTGTAGTTACTCATACTACATATATAATGTGGATTCAAAATCCAAACTGCAAGAGAGCAGGGATATGGTTAGAAATTCTAAAGGGGGCTAGTGTTATTACAATTCTTCCCACTAATACCCACAACAGTGACTAATGGCTACCTTTACAGGCAGTTCATTGGCTGCCTTTGTTGCAGGTGGATTTTTTCTAGGCACATTCATCCAACCTACAAATATTTAATGAATATCTTTTATATGTTCTTTACTAGGAATATGACTCATGTGCCTTCACATGAGATGTTTAGGACCCTCTGGCATGCTGAAGCCAGGTTTACAATTTAGTTTTTAAAACTATCTTGCCAAGTAGCTACCTCCCAGTAGGTACCTCCAATTCCTGGGTATTGGAATTACCCAGAATCTCTGTGAGATCAGGCCTGTTATCTTTTTATTTTTTTAAATAAAAAATTTAAAGTTATTTATTTATTTAGAGAGAGAGAGAGCGTGCATGAGTGAGCGAGCAGGAGGGGCAGAGAGAGAGAGAGAGAGAATCCCAAGCAGGCTCTGCACTGTCAGCGCAGAGCCTGATGGGGGGCTTGAATTCATGAACCATGAGATCATGACTTGGAGCTGAAACCAGGAGTCAGATGCTTGACTGACTGAGCCACCCAGGTGCCCCATCTTTTTCCTTTTTGTTAATGCACATAATGACTACAGCAGGGCACAGGAGAGATTCAGAACACACATATATGTATTTTTTGCCCCCTCCTCTCTAGCTTTGCTGAGGTATAATTGACAAAAATTGTGTATGTTTAAGGTATACATGGTATTTTAATATAGGTATATATTGTAAAATGATTACCACAATCAAGCTAATTAACCTAGTCATCACCACATATTTACCTTTTTTTTTTTTTTTTGTGGTGAGAACACTTAAGTTCTCTTAGTGAATTCCCAGTATATGGAACACATTTTTGAAGATGATTATCAACCAACCAAGGAGAGCTTGGTAAATAATGAAACCAAGTGAAATTAAACACTGGCAAAAGAAATCTTTGTACAGATTTAGAATTTAAAAAATCTATCAGAAGGGTGGTATACCTTTCAATTTTATGTATTAATCTGATCATACCTAAAGAGTTTAATACATTTTTATAAGCAGTGACACCTAGGATGGAGTAACTGAAAAGACCATCTTGTGCCCTCATTTATGTTTCTTCCTTGATGAGCTTTTCCCAGGCTATCTGACTCCAATGTGCAGATTCAATGACACTCAGGACCTTTTTGTTTCTTTTAGGGTAAAAACGTCCACCCCCCCCTTTTCTAATGTTTATTTATTTTGAGAGAGTGAGTGAGCACAGGGAGAGTCAGAGAGAGACAGGGAGACAGAGAATCCCAAGCAGGCTCTACATTTTCAGCACATAGCCCAAAGTGGAGCTCAATCTCACCAACCACAAGATGATGACCTGAGCAGAAACCAAGAGTAGGACGCTTAACCAACTGAGCTACCCAGATGCCCCAACATCCATCCATCCATTCTTTTTTTTTTTTTTTTTAATTTATTTTTGAGAGACAGAGCATGAATGGAGGAGGGGCAGAGAGAGAAGGAGACACAGAATCCAAAGAAGGCTCTAGGCTCTGAGCTGTCAGTACAGAGCCCAACACGGGGCTCAAACTCATGAACCATGAAATTGTGACCTGAGCTGAAGTCAGCCGCTTAACTGACTGAGCCACCCAGGCGCCCCCATCCATTCTTTTTTTTTTTTTTTTTTTTTTCAACGTTTATTTATTTTTGGGACAGAGAGAGACAGAGCATGAACGGGGGAGGGGCAGAGAGAGAGGGAGACACAGAATCGGAAACAGGCTCCAGGCTCTGAGCCATCAGCCCAGAGCCCGATGCGGGGCTCGAACTCACGGACCGCGAGATCGTGACCTGGCTGAAGTCGGATGCTTAACCGACTGCGCCACCCAGGCGCCCCTCCCCATCCATTCTTAATTGTAGAATGTTCAGAGTAGGAATAAGTTTATAGACCATTTTTTATTTTAATGTTCTTTTTATACGTGGATAAACTGAGAGTCCTCAGAAATGGGTAAACTGAAGCTCAGATAGGTGAAATAATTGATAGCAAGTTAGCAGCCAGTATTAGAATCTATCTTTTCTGATTCCTAACTACTTTTGTTGTTTTATGGGATATTTCTTGGGTAAAACAGGAAGTCCTGCAATAGGTTGCTCTACATTCTATGTTTCTTTGGGATGCTATACACAATAATGAAAGCCACCCTAACCCAAGCCTCCCATTTTATCTACTCATTTAGTTCTAAAAATGTCATAGCTTCTTGACCCTTCCATTTTCTGTTTCTCTACCATTCATTATACTCTCAACTCTCTTCCTCTTGATTTTACTTTCCATTTACTCATAGGAACATGAATTACTTGCTTATGGAGCAAGACTTCCTGACATACTGTACCAAGAAAAACTGATCAAAACATATCAAAAAAATCTAAAAGGAAAGTTATCTGCTGGGTCTCCATGTGAATTTACAATTACAGCATCATAAACTATGTTTAAAACGTTATTTTCCTAATGATTCCACTGCTAAAATTTTTATTCAGGTCCTCCACAGAATAGCTACATAACTCCAGGAGGACACCATTAACACAGTCTACAACGTAAATGGCTTCTGTACTATCTTCAATTCACAATCTGGATAACCTTAGGTGACAGTCCTGTTTTCATCCATCTCACATATCTAGACCTTTACAGCTCTTTTAATACTACCACAGCAGGGAGTTGAAATGAATCCTGTTTTACTTGCCTTTCATCCTTTTAAACCTGTAAACAGGAATAGTTAGTCCCATGAGCCTATCAAAACTTGAAATTAATGTGGTTTCGGTCAGTCACTCACTTATCTCAGGGGCACTCACATCAACAGATGGGGTGATGATGATAGTGACAATAACAGAACTCCGTAATAGAAAATTTGTGAAATAATGCTGTAAGAATTCACAGCAACAGTGGTTACAACTAGTTATTTCTAAGAACCATTCCTGTTGCCTTTATTTTACTCTATAATATAGGCTGTCAGAAGAACTGAATGTTTTAAAGTCTGTCTGGTTTTATTAGTTATCCTTCCACCTAGAGTTTTAAGCTTAGAGCCAAGAACATAGAGATGACTAGTTCACTATCCAAGATTTGTTTCCCTCCCATAGTGTAGATTTGTTGCTGGGCATTATCTGCACGGCCACAGACTATCGCCAGTCCCCTTGAATCCAAATGGGGCCATATGACTAGATCTAGCTATTGGGATGGAAGCAGAAATTCATGTGTATTACTTCTAGACAAAGAAGGATATGTATGCAATATTTCCCCCCTTCTGTGATGATCATGTAGGCTAGCACTGAAGATAGTGGGATCTTAAGATAGAAGAAGCACGGATCCTGATCACATAGTGTTTAATGAATGTCCATGAAAATTTGCTTTGGAAAAGAATAACTTTTAACTATATTTCTCTGGGATTGTTAAAATTTTGCTTTTTTTTTTTTTTTTTAATTTTTTTTTCAACGTTTATTTATTTTTGGGACAGAGAGAGACAGAGCATGAACAGGGGAGGGGCAGAGAGAGAGGGAGACACAGAATCGGAAACAGGCTCCAGGCTCTGAGCCATCAGCCCAGAGCCTGACGCGGGGCTCGAACTCACGGACCGCGAACGCGAGATCGTGACCTGGCTGAAGTCGGACGCTTAACCGACTGCGCCACCCAGTCGCCCCTAAAATTTTGCTTTTTAAGGGATCTTAACACAGGATCTAACACAATGACTGACATTCAAATATTTGTTGAATGAATAAACTTAGTGCATATTTTTGTCTATTAATCTCATTCAGCGCCTGTTGGGGTTACAGAATGGCTGGCTAAGGACTGAATGAAGTCCTAGGGAAGCTTACCAACCTACCAGACACGATAGTAAGACTATATAAATCAAAGACTAGACTTCAAATGAAGTAACACAAACAAACAAAATCCATGGGATTCTTCCTTCAGTGATTACATGATTTTAGGCAAGTGGCTCAATGTCAAAAAATTCTGCTTTGAGATATGAGAGAGTAAGAAGAAGAAAAACAGGAGACACACAAAATTAGAGTTGACAGAATTGAGGATTTTATTTACTTATTTTTAGAATTGAGGATTTTAAAAAGCCTCTCCCACCCCTTCAGTTAGAGATAATAACAATGTTTTAAATTATTATATTTGTTATTCAGTACAATTTCTGTAATAGAGTAAAATTCCCCGAAAGCACTGGATCTGAAAATCCCAATTGTTTGGCATTTGATGATTTGTACATGTCCTAGAAAATTCTGTTGATCAACTATTGAGGCTGTCTAAGTGCACATGTAGACTTGCTAATACGAGAATATAATACATTATAAGTCTATCATCTAGCATAGTCCTATGTAGAACTCAGTCAGAGTGCTACATTTCTAGGTTATGGGATGTTACTCCATAGACACCCCTAAAACCATAATTTTTGAAGCTTAAACATATATATTTGCAAAAACCCTCAACAAAATATTAGCAAACTAAATTCAACAATACATTTAAAAGGTCACACACCATGATCAAGTGAGATTTACTCCAGGGATGCAAGGATTGCTCAACATCCACAAATTGACATAATATACTATGTTAACAAAAGGAAAGCTAAAAATCACATGATCTCAATAGCAGAAAAAGCATTTGACAACTCAGCATCCATTTATGATAACAACTCTCTACAAAGTGGATATAGATGGAATTGTACTCAACCTAACAAAGATCACATAAAATAAGCCCACAGCTAACATCATACACAATGGTGAAAGATTAGGAACAAAACAAGGATACCCATTTTCACAACTTTTATTCAGTACAGTATTGGAAGTCTCAGCCAAAGCTAGTAGGCAGGAGAAAGAAATAAAAGGTTTTTTTATTTATTTTATTTCTTATTTTTTTGGAGAGAGTATGAGCAGGGGACGGGCAGAGGAGAGGGAGAGAGAATATCTTAAGCAGGCTCCAAGCCCAACAGAGCCTGATGCAGGGCTTCACCTCACCACCATGAGATCATGACCTGACCTGAAATCAAGACTTGGACACTTAAATGACTTAGCCCTCCAGATGCCCCAAAAGTCATCCTATTATTAAAAAAAAGTACAACTGTCACTATCTGTAGATAAGATGATTTTATGTGTAGAAAGTCCTAGAGACTCCACCAAAAAACTGTTAGAATAAATGAATTCAGTCAAGTTGCAGGATACAAAAATCAATATAAAAATCTGCTCTGTTTCTATACACTAACAATGAACTATGAAAGAGAGAAATTAAGAAAACAATCACAATTAGAAATGCATCAAGAAGAATAAAATACCTAGGAATAAATTTAGCCAAGGGGGTAAAAGAAATAGAATAACACACAAATAAATGGAAAGATATTCCATGCCCAAGGATTGCAAGAACATTGTTAAAATGTCCATACTTCCCAAAGCAGTCTACAGATTCAAAACATTCCTTATCAACATTCCAAAGGCATTTTTCGTAGAAATAGAAAATAATCCTAAAATTTGTATGGAACCGCAAAATACCTCAAGAAATCTTGAGAAAGAACAAAATTGAAGGCATCACGCTTCCTGATTTCAAACTGTATCACAAAGCTATAGTAACCAAAATACATGGCAATGGCATAAAAACAGATATATAGATTAATGGAACAGAATAGGGAGCCGAGAAGTAAACCCACATACATATGGTTAAGCAACCAAGAATATACAGTGGGGAAATGACACTGTTTTTAATAGATGGTGTTGGAAAAACTGGACAGCCACATATAAAACAATGAAGCTAGCCTACTGCCCTATACCATACACAAAAATTAACTCAAAATGATTTAAAGACTTGAATGTAAGGCACAAAACCATAAAACCCCTAGAAGGAAACATAGGTGGTAAGCTCCCTGACAGTGGTCTTTGCAATATTTTGGATCTGAATCTAAAAGCAAAAATAAACAAGTGGGACTACACCAAACAAAAAAGTCTCTGCACAGCAAAGAAAATCATCAACAAAATGAAAATACAATGTACTGAATGGAGAAAATAACTGCAAACCATGTATTCGATAAGAAGTTAACATCCAAAATATATAAAGAGCTCACACAACAGCAAAAAAAAATCTGATTAAAAAATAGGCAGATTGGAATAGACATTTTTTCCAAAGAAGATATACAGATGGTCAACAAGCACATGAAAAATATTCAACATCACTAATCACGGAGGAAATGCAAATCAAAACAATATGAGAGATAACCTCACACCTGTCAGACTGGCTATTGTCAAAAAGACAAGAAATAACAAATGTTGGCAAGGATGTGGAGAACAGGGAACTCTGTGTACTGCTAGTGGCAATGTTAATTGGTGCTATTATGGAATACATCAGGGGGCTCCTTAAAAAATTAAAAATAGAACCACCATATGATCCAGCAATTCCACTTCTAGGTGTTTATTCAAATAAAATGAAAACACTAATTTGAAAAGATATATGCAGCCTCATATTCACTGTAGCATTATTTACAATAGCCAAGATATGGAAACAACCTAAGTGTCCATCAATGAATAAGTGGGTTAAGATACATACACACATACACATACACACACACACACACACACACACACACACACACACACACGAACACTAATCAGCCATAAAAATTAATGGAATCTTGCCATTTATAACAACATGAATGGCCCCTGAGGGCATACTTATGCTAAGCGAAATAAGTCAGAGAAAGACAAATACTGTAGGATATCTCTTACATGTGGAATCTAAAAAAATAAATAAATAAATGAAACAAAAACCAAGCCCATAGATATAGAGAACAGAATGATGGTTGCCAGAGAGGAGCAGGAGTGGAGGGTAAGCAAAATGGGTAAAGGCAATTAAAAGGTAAAAGCTTATAAAATAACTAAGTCATGGAGATATAATGTACAGCATGGTGACTATAGTTACTAATAATGTATTGCATATTTAAAAGCTGCTAAGAGAGTAAATCTTAGAAGTTCTCATCACAAGAAAAAAATTTATTGTAATTATGGTGATGCATGGTAACTATTGTGATTATTTCATACTGCATACAAATATTGATTCATTATGTTATACAACTGAAACTAATATAATGCTATAGATTAACTATATCTCAATTATTAAAAAAAAGACAAAAAGAAAACAACAAAGACAAGACAAAAAACAAAGATGAGCCTGCAAGGCAGCTAGAACTCAAGCCAGAAAGACTTTCCTGAGGAATGGACCAGTAGAGCCAATCACATAAGAGATACAATAGGATCAGCAGTGGCGTTGTAGGTCAGCAAGAAGTTAGAGGAACCACAGCAACACCAAACAGTACCAATGCACCAACAGACAAACTGCTGCCAGGGCTCTTCCTCACTTGGGAGAGAGCATCTGGAGGACTTGGCTTTTGAACTATAATTACCTCCTAAATTTCTTAGATAATATATAAGAGAAATGAAGCTCAAAGAGTATGATGCTAGACTTGATTCAATTTAGCATATGGAAGAACAAAATAACTACAATATAACTTACACTCAAAAGTATTATGGATTATATCCCCATGATACATAAGAAAAAGATGATGTCTTTCTGTGCCACATTCTACCTGTGTGACCTTAAGTATTATCACCTTTCTTTTTAAATTTTACTCATTTTTATTGATGTATTGATTTATTGGTTTAATGTAATTTATTGTCAAATTGGTTAACATACAGTGTGTACAGTGTGCTCCTGGTTTTGGAGGTAGATTCCTGTGATTGATCGCTTACATACAACACCCAGTGCTCATCCCAACAAGTGTCCTCCTCAATGCCTATCACCCATTTTCCCTCTCCCCATCTCCCCATCAACCCTCAGTTTGTTCTGTGTATTTAAGAGTCTCTTATGGTTTGTCTCCCTCCCTGTTTGTATCTATTTTTTTCCCTTCCCTTCCCCATGGTCTTCTGTTAAGTTTCTCAAGTTCCACATATGAGTGAAAACATATGATATCTGTCCTTCTCTGACTGACTTATTTCCCTTAGCATAATACCCTCCAGTTGCATCCATGTTGCTACAAATGGCATGATTTCATTCTTTCTCATTGGCAAGTAGTATTCCATTGTATATATAAGCCACATCTTCTTTATCCATTCATCCATTCAGTTGATGGACATTTAGGCTCTTTCCATAATTTGGCTATTGTTGAAAGCACTGCTATAAACATTGGGGTACATGTGCCCCTATGAATCAGCACTCCTGCATCCTTTGGATATATTCGTAGCAGTGCTATTCCTGGGTCATAGGGTAGTTCTATTTTTAATTTTTTGAGGAACCTACACATGTTTTCCAGAGAGGCTACACCAGTTTGCATTCCCACCAACAGTGCAAGAGGGTTCCCATTTCTCCACATCTGCACATCTGTTGTTTCCTGAGTTGTTCATTTTAGCCACTCTGTCTGGTATGACATGGTATCTCAGTGTGGTTTTGATTTGTGTTTCCCTGATGATGAGAGACGTTGAGCATATTTTCATGTGTCTGTTGGCCATCTGGATGTCTTCTTTGGAGAAGTGTCTATTCATGTCTTCTGCCCATTTCTTCATTGGATTATTTGTTTTTCAGATGTGGAGTTTGGTAAATTCTTTATAGATCTTGGGTACTAACCCTTTTTCCGATATGTCATTTGCAAATATCTTGTCCCATTCCGTCAGTTGCCTTTTACTTTTGCTGATGGTTTCTTCTGCAGTGCAGAAGCTTTTTATCTTGATGAGGTCCCAAGTGAGGTTCATTTTTGCTTTTAATTCTCTTGCCTTTGCAGACGTGTCGAGCTAGAAATTGATGCGGCCGAGGTGAAAGAGGTTTTTGCCTGCTTTCTCCTCGAGGATTTTGATGGCTTCCTGTATTACATTGAGGTCTTTCATCCATTTTGAGTTCATTTTTGTGTATGGTGTAAGAAAGTGGTCTAGTTTCATTCTTCTCCATGTTGCTATCCAGTTCTCGCAGCACCATTTGCTAAAGAGACTGTCTTTTTTTCCATTGGATACTCTTTCCTGCTTTGTCAAAGATTAATTGGCCACACATTTGTGGATCCAATTCTGGGTTCTCTATTCTATTCCATTGGTCTATGTGTCTGTTTTTATGCCAGTGCCATACTGTCTTAATGATTACAGCCTTGTATTAGAGGCTAAAGTCTGGGATTGTGATGCCTCCCGCTTTGGTTTTCTTTTTCAACATTACTTTGGCTATTTGGGGTCTTTTGTGGTTCCATACAAATTTTAGGATTGTTCTAGCTTTGAGAAGAATGACAGTGCAATTTTGATTGGGATTGCATTGAATGTGTAGATTGCTTTGGGTAATATTGGCATTTTAACAATATTTATTCTCCCAATCCATGAGCATGGAATGTTTTTCCACTTCTTTGTGTCTTCTTTACTTTCCTTTATAAATTTTGTATAGTTTTCAGCATACAGATCTTTTACATCTTTGGTTAGGTTTATTCCTAGGTATTTTATGGTTCTTAGTGCAATGGTAAATGGGATCGATTTCTTGATTTCTCTTTCTGTTGCTTCAGTATTGCTGTATAGAAATTTAACCGATTTCTGTACACTGATTTTGTACCCTGTGACTTTGCTGAATTCATGTATCAGTTCTAAAAGCTTTTTGGTGGAGTCATTTGGGCTTTCCATAGAGTATCATGTCATCTGTGAAAAGTGAAATTTGACTTGTCAATTTTGATGCCTTTTATTTTGCTTTGTTGTCTGACTGCTGTTGCTAAGACTTCCAACACTGCATTAAACAACAGTGGTGAGAGTGGACATCCCTGCTGTGTTCCTGATCTCAGGGGGAAAGCTCTCAGTTTTTCCCCACTGAGGATGATATTAGCTGTGGGCTTTTCATATGTAGATTTTATGATGTTTAGGTACGTTCCTTCTATCCAGACTTTAAGGTTCTTATTAAGAAAGGATGCTGTATTTTGTCAAATGCTTTTTCTGCAACTATTGACAGGATAATACGGTTCTTATCTTTTCTTTTATTAACGTGATGTATCACATTGATTAATTTGCAAATATTGAACCAGCCCTGCAGCCCAGGAATGAATCCCACTTGATCATGGTGACTAATCCTTCTAAATGCTGTTGAATCCAATTTGCTAGTATCTTGTTGAGAATTTTTGCATTCATGTTCATCAGGGATATTGGCCTGTAATTCTCCTTTTCTGTGGGGTCTCTGTCTGGTTTGGGAATCAAGGTAATGCTGGCTTCATAGAATGAGTCAGGAAGCTTTCCTTCCAATTCTATTTTTTGAAACAACTTGAGAAAGATAGGTATTAACTCTGCTTTAAATGTTCGGTAGAATTCCCCTGGGAAGCCATCTGGCCCAACAACCTCCTTGTTGGGAGATTTTTGATAGCTGACTAAATTTCTTCACTAGTTATGGGTCTATTCAAATTTTCTATTTCTTCCCATTTGAGTTTTGGCAGTGTGTGGGTGTCTAGGAATTTGTCCATTTCTTCCAGGTTGTTCAGTTTGTTGACACATAATTTTTCACAGTTTTCTCTGATAATTGTATTTCTGATGGATTGGTTGTGATAAGTGCAATTTCTTTCATGATTTTATCTATTTGGGTCCTCTCTCTTTTCTTTTTGAGAAGTCTGGCTATGGGTTTATCAATTTTGTTTATTTTTTCAAAAAAACAGCTCTTAGTTTCATTGATCTGTTCTACTGTTTTTTGGGGTTTTTTTGGATTCTATATTATTTCTGCTCTAATCTTTATTATTTCTCTTCTGCTGGCCTTGGGGTTTCTTTGTTGTTCTGCTTCTAGTTCCTTTAGGTATTCTGTTAGGTTTTGTATTTTGGATTTTTCTTGTTTCTAGAGATAGGCCTGGATTGCAATGTATTTTCCTCTTAGAACTGCCTTTGCTGCATCCCAAAGGGTTTGGAGTGTAGTGTTTTCATTTTTAATTGTTTCCATATATTTTTTAATTTCTTCTTTAATTGCCTGGTTGACCCATTTGTTCTTTAGTAGGATGTTCTTTAGTGTCTATGCATTTGGAGGTTTTCCAGACTTTTTCCTGTGGTTGGTTTTAAGCTTCATAGCATTGTGATCTGAAAATGTGTATGGTATGATCTCAATTCTTTTATATTTATTGACGGCCTTTTTGTGACCCATTGTGTGATCTATCTTGGACAATGTTCATGTGCACTTGAAAAGAATGTGTAGTCTGTTGCTTTGGGATGAAAAGTTCTGAATGTATCTGTCAAGTCCATCTGACCCAACGTATCATTCAGAGCCATTGCTTCTTTATCGATTTTCTGCCTAGATGATCTGTCCATTGCCATAAGTGGAGTATTAAAGTCCCCTGCAATTACATTTTTATCAATAAGACTACTTATGTTTGTAATTATTTTACATATTTGGGTAGTTTCGAATTGGATTCATAAACATTTATAATTGTTAGCTCTTCTTGAAGGATAGACCCCATAATTATCATATACTGTCCTTCTTCATCTCTTGTTACAGTCGTTAGTTTAAAATCTAGTTTGTCTGACATAAGTATGGCTACTCCAGCTTTCTTTTGACTTCTAATAGCATGATAGTTGGTTCTCCATCCCCTCACTTTCAATCTGAAGGCGTCCTCAGGTCTAAAATGGGTCTCTTATATTTGCAAATGACATATCGGTCAAAGGGCTAGTATCCAAAATCTATAAAGAGCTCACTAAACTCCACACCCGAAAAACAAATAACCCAGTGAATAAATGGGCAGAAAACACGAATAGACACTTCTCTAAAGACATCCAGATGGCCAAAAGGCACATGAAAAGATGCTCAACGTCGCTCCTCATCAGGGAAATACAAATCAAAACCACACTCAGATATCACCTCACGCCAGTCAGAGTGGCCAAAATGAACAAATCAGGAGACTATAGATGCTGGCCAGGATGTGGAGAAACGGGAACCCTCTTGCACTGTTGGTGGAAATGCAAATTGGTGCAGCCGCTCTGGAAAACAGTGTGGAGGTTCCTCAGAAAATTAAAAATAGACCTACCCTATGACCCAGCAATAGCACTGCTAGGAATTTACCCAAGGGATACAGGAGTACTGATGCCTAGGGGCACTTGTACCCCAATGTTTATAGCAGCACTCTCAACAATAGCCAAATTATGGAAAGAGCCTAAATGTCCATCAACTGATGAATGGATAAAGAAATTGTGGTTTATATACACAATGGAGTACTACGTGGCAATGAGAAAGAAATATGGCCCTTTGTAGCAACATGGATGGAACTGGAGAGTGTTATGCTAAGTGAAATAAGCCATACAGAGAAAGACAGATACCATATGTTTTCACTCTTATGTGGATCCTGAGAAACTTAACAGAAACCCATGGGGGACGGGAAGGAAAAAAAAAGAGGTCAGAGTGGAAGAGAGCCAAAGCATAAGAGACTTAAAAACTGAGAACTGAGGGTTGATGGGGGGTGGGTGATGGGTATTGAGGAGGGCACCTTTTGGGATGAGCACTGGGTGTTGGAAACCACCAATTTGACAATGGAAACCAATTTGACAATAAACTTCATATATTGGGAAAAAAAATAAAATGGGTCTCTTGCAGAGAGTAAATAGATGGGCGTTATTATTTTTTTTATCCATTCTGATACCCTATATCTTTTGATTGGAGCATTTAGTCCATTTACATTCAGTGTTATTATTGAAAGATATGGGTTTAGAGTCATTGTGTTATCTGTAGGTTTCATGTTTGTAGTGGTGTCTCTGTGGTCTTTGCAATACTCAGAGAGTCTCCCTTAGGATCTCTTGTAGGGCTGGTTTAGTGGTGATGAATTCCTTCAGTTTTTGTTTGTTTGGGAAAACCTTTATCTGTCCTTCTATTCTGAATGACAAGCTTGCTGGATAAAGGATTCTTGGCTGCATATTTTTTTCTATTCATCACATTGAAAATTTCCTGCCACTCCAGAAAGGAGTGCTAGGTCTGATACTACCTTTGTGTCTACCCCTGTAGATTAAGGCCCGTTTATCCCTGGCTGCTTTCAGAATTCTCTCTTTATGTTTGTATTTTGCCAGTTTCACTATGACACATCGTGCAGAAGATCAATTCAAGTTACGTCTGAAGGGAGTTCTCTGTGCCTCCTGGATTTCAATGTCTGTTTCCTTCCCCAGATTGGGGAAGTTTTCAGCTATGATTTGTTCAAGCACACCTTCAGCCCCTTTCTCTCTTTTTCTTCTGGAACTCCTATGATAGCAATATTGTTCCATTTCATTGAGTCACTTAGTTCTCTAATTCTCCCCTCATGATCCAGAATTTTTTAAATCTCTTTCTCAGCTTCATCTCTTCTCATAATTTTATCTTCTATTTCACCTATTCTCCCCTCTGCCTCCTCAATTCTGGCTGTCCCCACCTGCAGGTTATTTTGCACCTCATTTACAGCATTGTTAAATTCATCATGACTATTTTTTAGTTCCTTGATCTCTGCAGCAATAGAGTCTCTGCTGTCTTCTATGCTTTTTTTCACGTCCAGCAATTAATCTTATCACTACTATTCTAAATTCTTGTTCAGTTATATTGTTTATATCTGTTTTGAGCAATTCCTTAGCTGTCATTTCTTCCTGGAATTTCTTTTGAGGAGAATTCTTCTATTTCATCCTTTTGGCTAGTTTTCTGTCCCTTATGTGTTTTAAAAGCTTGTTATGTGTCCTGCACCTGCGAGCACTACTATATTAAAGAGGGGCCATACACTGTCCAGGGCCTGGCCCTGCCAGAGGTGTTTTTTTGGAGTGTGTTACTTGCTCTCTGTTGTTGTGGCTCTGGTTGCTTTATATCCCTACTTGTAGTGATGTTTTGGACCCTCCACCAGGTGTACTTTGATTTCTTTGTTGAAGTAGCCCTGGAAAAAAATAAAACAAACAAAACAAAACAAGCAAAAAATAACAAAAAACCAAACACACACAAAACAACAAAACAACAACAAAAACAATGGGGTGGGGTGGTGTTAGTAGAAGAGGCCTTATCCCATGCAAAGAGAGAAATGACAGGGGTGGGGGGAAAAGAAAAGAAAATTGACCAGGCAGAGGAGCTACATAGCTTATCCAGAGAGAGAGGAAAATAAAGAAGGAGATATAGAAATGGTATAAAGATAATAGATTAACTATATCTGCTTAAACAAACCAACAACCAGAATAAGCAGACTAGAAGAGGGAAGAAATAAGGAGAAAAGAAGGAAAATAATTATATATAGTAAGAACTGCCCAAGAATTAAATCAGAAAATGCAAAACTGCTGAGTGCCCTGGAACCAGGGGCAGCTGTGGACTGGAGGAGGGGCTGTCTGGTTGGTCAGCATCAATCTCTGGTGGATATGCAGTTACCAGACATAGAGGGGCATGGTTTGGCATAGGCAGGTACCGCCTCCATTGTGGGCCCTTTGTCCATTCCCTGGAGCCCCACACTTTGTTGGTGATGGGGAGAAAAATGGCAACACCTGTCTCTCCTCCCCGGACTGGGTGTCTCAAACCACTCTGTTCAGGCTGTCCTCACTGTGCAATGGGCGTGAATGAGGCAGATTGTCTCACTCCTCGACTCCCGCTCCTTCCTGGCATTTAGGTGGGATTTAAACCCTGATGTCTTAATGGTCCTGCTCTGTGTGCCCCAGTTCTGAGGAAGTGCTGCTCTGTCACACCAATAAATGGCCTCTGGCTGGGGGGTGCAAGCAGGGAACTTTGTCCTTTGAACAGCTATATACCTTCTTTCTACAGCACTCCAGTACAATCCCCAGGGTGGGGACTGCTTTCTCCCACTGCGGACTGCACCTCTGAATTAGTTACTGAGCCCGGGGCTGGCTCCCCTCCTCCCCAGGTGCACAAACAGGACAGCTGGCCTTAGTCTGTCAAAGGCCTGCAGTTAGAGATTGGATCCTTCTCTGTCCCCGGTCCATGGTTTTTCTCTTGTCCAAATACTGTCCTACACTTTCACAGTCTCTCTTTCTCTTCTCTCTGTCTCTCTGCAGAAGGGGATCCCTCTCCTGCATGCCTACCCTGCCTGTTTTCTCTCTCCCAGTTCATAATCATGCATCTATGGCCAGCCAGGTTGTCCCTGTGGGCTACTGGAGTTTGCAACCCAGACTCTTGGAATTCAAAGTCCTTTGGCCTCAACACTGCTGTGTTTGAGGGATGAGAGAACTTTGGGTCCACCTACTTCTCCGCCATGTTGGATCTCCAGTATTATCACGTCTCTGAGTTCCAATCCTCTTTTGCAAACCAGGGCTATTCAGATAGTTATGAGGATTAAATAAAATGGTGAATGTGAAAAAAAAAACATTTAAAAAATACATGTAACTCCTGACATCACACACAAAAATCAACTCAAAATGGATTAAAGCCTTAAACAAAAGACCTGAAACCATAAAACTTGTAGAAAGAAACATAGGGAAAAACTTACTGACATCCATCTTAGCAATGATTTTTTTTTTTTTTTTTTTTTTGGATTTAACAACAACAAAAAGAAACAAAAGCAAAAATAAACAAGTGGAACTGCGTCCAATTTAACAGATTCTGCACAGGAAAGGAAGCCATCAACAAAATGAAAAGGCAACCTATAGAATGGGAAAAAAGTATTTGCAAACCATATATCTCTAAGGGGTTAATATCCAAGATATATAAATAACTCCAACAACTGAATAGCAAAAAAAAAAAAAAAAAAAAAATCTGATTAGAAAATGAAAGAAGAATTGACTAGACACTTTTCTAAAGAAAATATAGAAGTGGCTGAAAAGGTCCTTAACATCACTATCCTTAGAGAATTGCAAATCAAAGCCATAATGATGTATTACCTCACACCTGTTAGAATGGCTAGCATTAAAAAGATAAGAGATAAAAAGTGTTGGCAAGAATGTAGAGAAAAGGGAACCCTTGTGTACTGCTGGTGGGATTGCAAATTAGTACAGCCACTTTGGACAAGAGTATGGAGGTTCCTCAAAAAATTTAAAATGGAACTACCATATAATCCAGCAATCCCACTCCTGGTTATATATCCAAAGGAAACAAAATTACTATGTCAAAGAGATATCTGTATCCTTATGTTCTTAGAAACGTTATTTACAATAGCCAAGAAATGGAAACAACCTAAGTGTCCACTGACAGATGAATCGATAAAGAAAATGCAGTGTGTATGTGTGTGTGTGTGCATGCATGTGCACATGCATGCGCACATACAATGGAATAGTATTCAGCCATAAAAAGAGAAATCTTGTCATTTGCAGCAACATGGATGAATCTTGAAGGCATTATGCTAAGTGAAATAAGTGATACAGAAAAAGGAAAATACTGTATGATTTCACTTAGACGTGGGATCTAAAAAAAAAAGAACTAAACTCATAGAAAAAGAGACCAGATTTGTGGTAACCAGAGGTGGGGTGGGGGAATTGGATATATGTGGTGAAAGGTACAAACTTCCAGTTATAAGATAAATAAGTAGGGGGATGTAATGTACATGACTGTAATTAACTCTTCTGTATGATATATTTGAACATTACTAAGACAATAAATCTTAAAAGTTCTCATCACATGGAAAAAAAACTTGTTTTCCTTTTGTATCTATATGAGATGATGGAGGTTAACTAAACTTATTGTGGTCATTATTTTGCAATATATAAAAGTCATTATGCTGTACACTTTAAACTTACATAGAGATATGTGCCAATTATATCTCAATGAAACTAAAAGTTAAAAAATGGGCAGAGGAATTAAACAGACGTTTTTCCAAAGATGACATACAGATGGCTAGTAGGTACATGAAAAGGTGCTCAACATCACGAATCATCAGGGAAATACAAATCAAAACCATAATGAAACACACCTCATATCATCAAAAAGATAAGAGATGAGAAGCGTTGACAAGGATGCAGAGAAAAGGGAACCCTTATACACTGATGGTAAGAACGTACACTGATACAGCCACTATGAAAAACAGTATGGAGGTTCCTTGAAAAATTAAAAGTAGTATTATCATATCACCCAGCAACCCCACTTCTGGGTGTATAGTCAAAAAAAAATGAAAATAGGATCTCAAATATTTGAGATCACTCACATATTCACTGCAGCATTATTCACAATAGCCACAATATGGAAACAACGTGTCAGTAAACAGATAAACAGATAAAGAAGATACACACACACACACACACACACACACACACACACACACACACAAGAGTATTTTTCAGCCACAAGAAAGGACATCTTGCTGCTTTCAACAACATGGATGGACCTTAGGGTATTTTGCTAAGTGAAGTAAGTCAGAGAAAGATAAATACTGTATGATTTCACTTATATGCAGAATCTAAAAAAGCTGAATTCATAGAACAGATTAGAATGATGGTTACCAAGGGTATGGGGTAGGGTGGGGGAAATGGGGAGATGTTGGTCAAAGAGTACAAACTTCCAGTTCTAAGATGAATAAGTTCCTGAGATCTGATGTACAGCATGGTGAATATAGTTAACAATATTGTATTACATACTTGAAAGTTGCAGAGAGTAAGTAGATATTAAATATTCTCACAAAAAAAAATAATGTTATATGATTTGATGCAGGTGTTCGTTAACACTATGGTGGTAATTATTTTGCAATATATAAATGTGTGAAATCAATACACTGTACACCTTAAACTCACACAATGGTATATTTCAATTATATCTCAATAAAGCTGGAAAAATACATGTAACTATTATATTTTTCATAAACTAAAATTTCCTTATTAAAATGTGTTCTACTGTACACATAATTACTGAAATTACCATATTATTCAAATAATTTTAAAGTTCTTTATTCCTTAGTGTGAAGAAAATTTTTCACTATAAAACTTAATTTAAAATGAGGGTATTTCCTATAGTTGGGTTTCAAATCAAAGGAACACACCTCTGAAATGTCATCAGTTATGGGATAAATATGATCAGGGTTATCCTGGTGGCATCTAAGTAACCATGGCAACAACTAAGACCCAATAGTTGATGTCATTATTGTAGGCGTCCCTGATGAACTTGAAAACTCATCACTAAGGTCTGGCTGCACCCTTGACCCTGCTTCTCTCTCTCTCTCTCTCTGTATAATATGATATGATATGATATAAATAATATATATTATGATATATGATATAATATATACAATATGATATAAATAATATATCATATATATTATAATAATATAAATAAATAAATAAATAATTAATTAATTCAATATTATTGGACAGATCCATTGTACCATAGTGCTTTGACTTTCAGATTCAGCAAATTTAACAAACTTTGTTATTCAACCAGTGGTCTGGCGGCCATTTGATTCACTTTTCTTCCTCTTCCATTTCTTAAGACATCTTTGGTCTCTGATACACTCACTGCCCCAAATCCTCTGCCAAAATTCAACCAAAATGTCTACTTGTGCAGTTAGCACATGGCCTCAGTGGTTGAAAAACAGGATTTTAGAAGATATATCAAATTATCAAATGCCAAACCACTAGACTTTTCAGATTCCTATATGCTGGGATTGTGGGGGCTTTTACTCTCTATGGCAATTGTACTGAATAGGAAATAAAACTG
This sequence comes from Leopardus geoffroyi, assembly GCF_018350155.1. Taxonomy (NCBI): domain Eukaryota; kingdom Metazoa; phylum Chordata; class Mammalia; order Carnivora; family Felidae; genus Leopardus; species Leopardus geoffroyi. The sequence continues at coordinate 129,721,929 of NC_059333.1, forward strand.
CTCACGTCATTATGATCTCTAATTACAGAATTAGGGGTCATTTAAAAAATCCTTCATCTTTGGGGCGCCTGGGTGGCACAGTCGGTTAAGCGTCCGACTTCAGCCAGGTCACGATCTCGCGGTCCTTGAGTTCGAGCCCCGCATCAGGCTCTGGGCTGATGGCTCAGAGCCTGGAGCCTGTTTCCGATTCTGTGTCTCCCTCTCTCTCTGCCCCTCCTCCGTTCATACTCTGTCTCTCTCTGTCCCAAAAATAAATAAACATTGAAAAAAAAAATTAAAAAAAAAATCCTTCATCTTCTCAACTCTCATTTTCTGTTTCCTATTTTTCTCCTCTTTCTCATCTCCTTCCATGACCTTCTACCACCCTTATCTCCTTGAATTTTTTTCATAATAATTCTAGACTCAACTATGATCCCTTTTCTAATAATTCCTTGTATTCCTTTATCTGCATTCTTAATTCTTTATTACTCTCGGACCCTAAACTTATTCAAAATACTCTTGATCTCTTCCATTCTGGACTCCTCCACTGGGTCATATCCTCCTTCTGAGGAAACAAAATAAAAAGCAAAACAGATTTCTTCACCAGTTCCATGACCACATCTTGCATTTTTTTCTTTTGAAATACCATAAATACTGAAGGAAAATGAGCTATGTTGGATGAGCTTGGCAATAAGGCATGGTAGCCCCTCAGCAATGAGCTTGTGAGGATGTGAAAGAAGAGCCAACACCAGGCAGGAGGAGGAGGTGGAGACAAGTAACTAGCTATAGTAAATGTTGCTGTTGACAACCTGGGAAGTCCAACAGGGATGTGTAATATCTGCCTTAGTCTGGATAGGTGATGAGAAATCATGTGTGGAGTTTAACCAGTACCCAAGACTCAAGGCCAAGTTGGCTTTCCTGTCACAGCTGTGGGTGACCAGTCTGTTGAGGAAAGGCTCTCAAGGCTGAGGATTTATGGGAAACAGAATTCAGTTCCCTAGGGGAAAATGCAGACAGGAGCTTAGTAGGCAATCCTGAGATCAATTTATGGCAGGGTTCTAATGTCCAAGGAAACTGGAGTGCCGGGTAGAGGAACAAAGGCAGAAGTCCAAGGTGAGGGCAGGGGAGAAGACAGCAGGCAAGGCCCTCAGAGACAGCAGCAGGGCATGTGGGGAGAAATGGTTGCTGTAGGACCCAGGAAGCAGCAGTAAAACCTAAGTTCACATCTTTCATGCTCAGTACTCTAGCTTTTCCTCTACAATTCCCTCAGAGCTTTTCTATAATCAACCATAGTGTGAGAGAAACATCCCTGCCCTTTTGCTACTCTGATTCAGCCCAATAGTTTTCCATCTTTATTTACTTCCTGAGATCATTGCCACTCTTTGATGTACAGTGGGGTTGTCCCATTACGATCTCTTTCTCTTGTCATATTAGCTTGAACAAGGCATAAGTGCCGTGACTAGAACATCAGATTCATCACAAATTGTTAAGGTTTCACTTGGCAAGGAAATGTCATAGTTATCCATGCTTCCTACCTGGTCTTTTCCACCTCTACCCTCCCACATCCAGCTGGTACCAAGAACAAACAACTGGATAAGGAGGAGGACTGGCAGTACCCTGAAACATCTCTATCACCTGACAGCCCCATCAACAACTGTGTGATGGTAGCAGCTTTCAATCAATAGCAGGGGTGGGTGTAACATCCTCTGAGGGCTCGATGAAGGCAAATTTAATTCAAGAAATAAGCAGATGTATACTGGGAGCCAGATTTCGTTTCCCATCCTTTTTCACAGTTGCTATAATAATCTAAGACTTCTAAAAATAAAGCCATAAGGATGGCACAACCAGAGCTTGTTAACTAAGAAATAATGAGGCTAAATGAACTACAGATTCATAGGCTTATAAAAGGAATGGCCCATTGCCTCAAAGAGTTGCAACATTTCTGTACCCCAATTTCATCCAGCCAATATCTGACTTGGGAGCCAATACCTCTATCCTGCTACTGTTTATTTCTTTAAGCAGACCCGGAAATGGATGGTGGTGGACAAAAAGACCAAACACCAGAGCTGCTAAAACAAAATGAGATATACTGCAAGGGAAAGGCTGAAGGAGTTCACTGACTGAAGTTGAAAAACTCCAAGAAGAAAAAACACACAATCAGATGAAACAACTATCCTCAGTGGATCTCACAGTTTCCCACTGCAAGAACTGTGACTTAGGTAAACTATGGGAGGCTGTGACATTCTGAGAAAGATATTGAACTTGGAGTAAGTAGACTTGGGTCCAAGTTCCTTGTGGGATCTTGAGCACATTCGGCTTCTTTGGGTTTCCATTTCCTTAATGGCAACATGGTGACAAAAATGATGCCTATCAACAGGGTTGCCCATATGACAAAAGGCATTTGGGATGGGAAACACTTTATGAAGTACAAAAGGCTGGTTGTCATCATCTCCTTGGATTGTGGTGCTGGTTACAGGGACTAATCATTGCCTCTCTCCATCTTTGGAATCAATTAAAACATATATAGAGGAGTCAGAAGTTGTATCAAAAGTCAGCTTTATTACTAGTTAATCTGGATTTAAGAACATGGCTTGACCTGTGACATTTTAGTATATCTTATACCACACTATCTTCTTTACATCTTCTGTACTTTTCTTGATTATACTATAAGCTTCTGGTGAGCAGAGATTATGTCTCATATCTCTGTATTCCTAGAGTTTTCCACAGAGCCATACATGTAGCAGACACTCTGAATGATAAAGGATCACATTAATCACATTTATACTCTAATTTCTGTGTGAAGCCTCTCTCTCTACTAGCCTGGGAACTCTCGGACAGAGGGGTTCATGTCCTTTCATTCCCTATGCCTAGCATAATTCCCAGCACACAGTAGGTTCTTTATAAAAGTGACTTGAGGGGCTCCTGGGTGGCTCAGTTGGTTGAGCGGCCGACTACGGCTCAGGTCATAATCTCGTGGTCTGTGAGTGCGAGCCCTGCATCGGGCTCTGTGCTGACAGCTCAGAGCCTGGAGCCTGCTTCTGATTCTGTGCCTCCCTCTCTCTCTGCCCCTTCCCTGCATGGTCTTTGTTTCTCTGTCTCTGTCTCTCAAAAATAATAAGCATTAAAAAAAAAAGTGACTTGAAAGAAAATGAAAACAGAAGGGTACCAGATTGTCTAGTGCCATCCAAGGGTTGTACAGAGGGAATTAAAGTAGGAAAGTATCCTAAGGATTCCATTCCTGATAGCTTGTTCATTTGGGAAGATTGCTACCTACAAACTGTGAGGATTTTAGACTGTTTTTTCCATGGCAAACTTTAGCTTTTGTCTACTCATCAGGTACCCTGGCTATCTGGGATTCTACACCCTGGATATCTCAATTAGAGTTACTCTGCTAATGTTCTTAGAAGAGAAACACTGTCACTTGATAATTAACTTAGAGCCATGACCAAAGCCTGTGACATCCAATGTTTCAGTGTATAATGCTGACCCTTGTTCTTCTCCCAAGGGATCCACACACCACAAAGTAATTTCCTTTAGGGTTGCTGTTAGAATCAGCTCACAGCACAATACCCAGGCCTCCTGGACAAGTGTAGGAAAACTGGGAGAAATAACATCTCTGCCCCCTGCATCATTAAGCTTCCTGGTAACTAAGGGAGATGCAGTGCTGCCAGGCTAAGATTGCAGCAGAGGTCAGAATGAGATGGCACATAGAAGGGGTAGGGATCTCAAAACACTATTCTAAGGAGTATTAGTTCAGGGCCTTGCAGAGAATGAGAAAAAAAAGTCTTCCCATACAGATAAACTTTCAGTGCCTCTATGGGGCACATGTACGACATGCAGCTCACTCAATGTCAGTCACCTGAGCAGGGCTGCTCTGGAGTCAGACCCTCTGCTGTCTGTGATTCTCTTTGTGTTTTCTAAGCTCTGAGAAGCTCTGTGAGTCTGATGCCTCGAAAGATGTGCACATGTGTGTACTGTGCTGTGCTCAGCCCTGGACTATGTGTTTTCTGTGGGCACCGGGAGAATTCTCTGATTTTGCCCTTCTGGAACAAATCAGAATAAAGCAACTTTACTTTCAAGGTCTTAAAAGGATACAGCAAGTCCTATTTCTTTTTCTTTTTTTTTTTTAAATGTTTTATTTACTTTTGAGACAGAGAGAGACAGAACATGAGCAGGGGAGGGGCAGAGAGAGAGTGAGACAAAGAATCTGAAGCAGGCTCCAGGCTCTGAGCTGTCGGCACAGAGCTGGACGTGGGGCTCAAACTCACAGACTGTGAGATCATGACCTGAGCCAAAGTCGGATGCTTAACCAAATGAGCCACCCAGGCGCCCCAGCAAATCCTATTTCTTAACATGATGGCCAAGAAACTGATGGGCTAGAGGCAGTCATCTATCCTGGCACAAGGCCCTAGTGCTCTGCCCCACATACCAGGCTCTATACCATACGGCTGATGCAGGACAGGAAGGGCTAAGCGACTTCAAAATCAGTAGTCTGGTGCAACCAATAGAGATCTGTGCAGCCACTTGCATTTGTGGCATTGAGCACTCAAAATGTTGCTAGTATGACTGAGGAAGTGAATTTTAAATTTTTATTCTATTTTCACTAATTTAAATGTAAAAATGAACAACTAATTCAGTTATTATAAAAATTTTAAGAATGTGAATCTCATTTTTCAAGTGTAAATTTTATGAAATATAAATGCAAATCAAGTACTTCTGACAAAATGCAGTGTCAACATAGAGATGTGTTATAAGTACAAATTATATGCAGGGTTTCAAAGACTGGGTATGAAAAAAAAAAGAAAGCAAATACTTTACTAATAATTTTTTATATGTTGAAATGAAAATGTTTTGGATATATTGGGTTAAATAAAGTACATCATTAAAATTAATTTCACAATTTCATTTTTTTCCCCAATATAGTTACTAGAAAGTCTAAAATTGTGGCTTGTGTTCTATGTCTACGGAACAGTGCTAATCTAGACCACAATTTCACTTCTCTCTACATGACGTCTCACTTGACCAAGAAACCACCAAAGAAACCTATCCATTGCTCCTGACTTCTGTCCAGTTCACTCTATTTAATACAATGTTTGTTGGAGGTCTTCCATTTGCTGGGCACTGTTCTGTGCTGGAAATATAGCATGATGGCTCTTAGCAGACATTCCAAATGGAGATATAAACAATAAAGATAAACTGCAAAAAACTCCATCAGCCAACTCTATCATAGCCAACTGCTACGCAGAACTTAAACTAGAGCAACGTGATGGAGAGAGCCAGGTGGTGAGAAAGCTGTTGGGAAGAAGTCTGAGCAGCAGGGAGCCAGTCATGACAGGTGAGGGAGAATGGCCAAAGGCCCCAAGCAAGGAGTAAGTTGGAATACTTGAGGAAGGAAAAGAAAATGAGTGTGACTGGAATACAAGTGTGAAAGGTGGCAGGAAAGGAGATCCTACAATAAGCACTGCACCAGGAGTATGTGGAGCCATGTTAAAGTCTCTACCCTCACATCAAATAGGTTTAGATCTTGGACAGTTATCCTCTTAGGATAGCATCAGTTTCTTCATCTGTGAAATGGAGTGGCAATTAGTAAAGGAACTTGCTTTCAATTCTGAAAGCATATGATTTTTCCATATATTCTAAAAAATAAAAATCCTGTCCTGGAAAATGAAAGAAAGGGAGCAAATGTAAATATCCTGACCTCTAATCCCTTTCAGGATTTAGCAACTGCTTATCTGATGCCTCCCTTCCTCTTCCACTCACCATTCTGTTTTTCTTATTTTAAAGAAAAAGAAAATCATTTGATATTTAGCCAACTCATTCTCATACAGTATCAAAGGTAAACTCGTAAATTCCCTGGTATACACACAAGAATGTTTTCCTCTAAAATGTGAACCAGCTTCCTCATAAGAACAATTAGATATCCTGCACAGAGACTGCCCTCCTTCCTTTATAATTATACTATAACTCCCTCAGAAGTCTATAATTTCCTAGCTTTCAGAACTTTGTATTTTTCAAGTACCCACTGACTGGGAAATCTGGATTCTTAGATTGGCAATGACTCTGCCAAAGATTTGCCTATGGGAAAACATTTCCAAGGAGACCACATCTACAAGAGTCACATCTCCAGGGAAAGAATAACATACCTGGTCATACTCATTTATCGTCACAATTTAATAATGCACAAGAGAAGCCTATGAGACCACATCAGGGGGAATTTCAAGGACACCTGTAACGAAGGGGATGCATGATGGATGGCTTCACAATCAGCCTTTCATTGGTCACCTCCAGCTCTTAGAACATACAGATTGATTCTCAATGAATGAGATTTAGGAGAGGGACTAATAGGGGACAGGAGGGACATACAATAGTTTGTAATATGAAGCATGAAAATGAAAACAAAATCCTAGGAATGAAAGAGAAATGAGGTTTTACTTTAAGTCCAGAGAAATGGGAGGGGTAGGGGAAGGGATGGTGATGGTGGTAAGAATAATAATAACCCAACATTTACGGCACTGTTCCAAATGCTTTGCATGTGTTAAATGTATTAAATGTAATAATTTTTTTTTTCTTAGACAGCGTGTGTGTGAGGGACAAGAGAGAGGGAGAAAAATAATCTTAAGCAGGCTCCATGCTCGGCACAGAGCCCAATGTGGGCCTTGATCTCAAGACCACGAAATCATGACCTGAGCTGAAATCAAGAGTTGGATGCTTAACCGACTTAGCCACCTAGGCATCCTTCCAATTTTTTTTTTAAGTAATAAAAATTCATTGAGAATTCCTGAGATGGTGGTTACTGCCACCCAACCTAGAGGGAAGAATCAACACTGTAGGAAATCACTCAGAAATCACACTGTCCCAGCACCTCTGATCAACACAGGAAGGAGCAAAATCATTCCACTGAAAATTGGTCAGGCTTTTTTCATCCAAAAAGGTTTGGGAGGACAGATGCAGAAGAGACCATCACATGATACTGGAGGCAGGATGGGGGTGTGCTGGACCCCCCCCCCCCCAACTGCTCTTCAAAAATCAGGGGAGAAACAGATCCACTTCTTCTCTGGGCATGGAGTTCCTGGTGACCAGGCTCTCATTTCTCACCCTTGATGAGGCTGTCATTGCCCAGGTAAAACTTTCATCCTGTAGGTTCGGCACAAGGTTGTCAACAGTGAAAAAGATATGGTTCTGTGATGTGGCAATCGTCTTGGAGATGTTCTAGGATGCCTGGATCATGGCAGTTTGATATAGCCAGGGTTTTTGTTCAGGACTTCTCCAAGGTGAGAAGGTTGGGGTTAAGGGTTTACATAACACCCAGCTTCAATCCCTGGCTCCAACCTTACTATTCCATCCCTTCTCTTGGGTGTCAGATTCAAGGTTGTGCTCACATAGTTCATGCCTAGTCCCACACTGGTCCCCACCTGTGGGCCCCCCTGCAGGCAACTGCCAGAAACTTGATGCAGCAGCAGAAATGGAGGCAAGGCCAGCTATGTCACTAATTTAAAGTGCTTAAACCAGTGCCTGGCACATCCAAGGACCCACAGATCCAGGAATATAATGTTGTATCTCTGTCCCTCATGATGGGGTGTGATCTGCACTCTTACCAGAGCTCACAAGAGAAACTAACCTCATGTTGGCTTCTGTGGGGCTTTGCTTGATATCGTATCCTTGCTGGGCCTCTTTTCCTTTTCATGCCCACTTCCCATGCTCCTGTAGGTTTTCTGGGAACTGCTTCCTAACATGTTGCTTGTCTAAGGGCTCAAAGACTCTTTATCTAAGGGCTTAAGGTCTTCCAGGGAGCCCAACCCGTGACACTCACCAAAAAAGAAATGAGTCTTGACAATATGAGACCAACAGTGAAATGTGGGACATTTTTCCCCTGATTGAATTTCTAGAGCTAAGCTATTTAAGAATTAGGTTTTATTTTTTAGCTCAATTATTCTGGATTTACCACAGGTCAAAATAACAATAAGATATCAAAGAAATAATATGACTGCATTTTTCTGAGCCTTATTTTCCACCTTCAGGACTTCTCCTATGCCATGGTGAGCTGCTTAGATGTGACCCCATGTGTTCACACAAGAAAGCTGCCCAGCTACTCAAGCTTCCTTTCAAGCTGGCACTCCCTAACCCTGGGGGGCTGTTCATGCCTCATAATGACCTGCAGGCCAGAGTTGGAATCTTAATAAATTACCACCCTTATTAAGTGCCCCACTTTGGAGCTTCCAACTCTCCCCTTTTTATTCATCTCCTTGTTGTAACCTGGGATGCTAGGGATGACCTAGCAGGTACTCAGGGCATGGTCTTTTATCTAGGTAACTCCTGAACCCTTGCTTCTCTGCCTTTAGGGGAAAGTGGGCACATTCTCATTTCTTCATCTAACCAAGGAATTTCAAAGTAAACTACATTTTTTTTTTAATCTCAAAGGGCTCTTGTGCTCTCTCCTATGCCCTCTTATAATTAGCAGACCTCACAGCAGCTTGCACATAGCCTGAGCTCTGTCCTGTGGTGAGACAGTTGTTTGACTTTGAGAGAACATCTCAGGGAAATCATTATACTCACTGTTAAACAGACTCACTGATGAGAGGACACAGGAATCTCATTCTTGCTTCTTCTCATCAGACATGGCACAATTATGTACCCAGCACTAGCATTCACTGGCAAGGTTAGAAACATACCCTGGGCACCAGTTACATATAGACATGGGAATCACATCTGGATCTGTTCCTGCCTTGAGGGCTCACCATCAGTGTGCACCTCATGTCCTCTGAAGCTCACAGCCCTATAGTAAAACCTTCCTGGGAGCTTTTATACCAGCCCAAACCACTCTTTTTTTTTTTTTTTTTTAACACTCAGCCTTTTGTCTACTACCAACTACTGTCTTCTCTTGCCCTTACTTTATGGTAAAACTTTTATTAAAAAGCTGTACCAAACTCAGTAGTTCATTTCCTCACACCCTACTCACTCTTGGACCCACAACCACTCCCTACTGAGTACCTGTTTTGAACTGGGCACTGTACTTATATTAATGACTCTATAAAGTATAGGAATATTATGCTATAGTCAGTTGAATGATGGTCTCTCAAGTTATGACACTAGTAATTAAGATGGCAGAGTAGTAAGGGGACCCTGGGCTTGTCTCATCCCTCAAACACAGCTAGATCAACATCAAACCATTTTGAATACCTAGGAAATTGATCTGAGGACTAACAGAACAATCTGCATAATTTGAGGGAGAGAACACAGGAGGTACATAGTGCAGAGAGGTGAACTGGGGGAGAGAAGAGCCTTGGTGCTGCAGAGGGAAGGGAGCCCTTTGTGTGGAGAGCAGAAAGACCGGGGGGCAGGGTAGGAGAGTGGGCAGCCCATTGGGTTTGTGCAAGAAGCACTCTCCTGAAAGCAGCTAGATGGAAAGAGTAAAAATGCGCAGGGGACTGCACAAGAAAATGGTTCCCCAAACCACTGACAGGGGAAAAAGGAGAGGGTTTCAATATCACCAGTTTTTATAAACAGTGGAGCAGAGTCTGAAGTTTCAGAGGTCTGTGCCTGGTGGTGCTCTGGTGAGGAAGCAGGATGTAGCCCCGGGAGTGGGCAGCAGGATCTAAGGATCCCCTTGGTTGCAAGGGGAGAAGCACTTCCCCTTCTTGGAGTGCATTTGGTAGAGGTGATACAGTCTCTCCACAGGCAAAAGACCCAGCAGGTGCCATCAAGCTGCCACATTCCCCATATGGGAACAAAGACTCTGGCTGAGGGCAGCAAACCCTGGTGCTGCTTGTGTGTTGTGATTTACCATAAACTCTAAGCTGCTGCTACTGTGCAGTCACATGACTGTTTCCTAAGATAAGCCTGCATCAGTCAATGTCGGGATCACTAGAGGATCACTGGGGTCCGAGCTGCTGGGGTCTCTGAAGTGTGGGGTTTTGAAATACAGCCATGCCTGAGATAAAACTCTGGATGGAGGGAGGTGCTGCCTGGTAGGCAGACAGCTCAGATAGGCAGGGGGAAGGCAAGGAGCTGATGGAAGGGGCAGACACAGGAAGGGTGATTCACCGCATGTCTGTGAGGGTGCAAACATCACGCTCTAGAGACTAGAGAGGAGGATGAAGCCATTTTCAGTATTAGCCCAACATGGATGCACCCCAGTGAGCTCAACAGTGCCAACAAGTGGAGGAGGCAGCTCTACTCCCTGTACCCTCCAGGCACATCTCCACTAGGGCAAGTTGACCTAAGAATCAGAGCACCATCCCCCTCCCCCAAAACACCAGCAAAAATCCTTTCCATGTGCTTAGTCTACTGTACATAGACTGCTGCATAGTTTCAGTTCCAGGGGAAAGCAGATCTAGCTTCATTTGGGTTTTATTTTTTATTTTTTTTTTGCTTGATCAGTTTTTTTCTGTTTTAATTGTTGTTTTCTTTGATACAGAAAGAGCAAAATTTTTATTTTATTATATTTAATTTTTCTAATTTTTAATTTTTTTTCTGTTTTCTTTTTTCTATCAAGCTTCTCTTAACAAGCAGACTAAAACACACCTAAGATATAGCTTCCTTTATTTGATTTTTTAAAAAATTTAAAACTTATATTTCATTCTATTATTATGGTATTTTCCTCCTCCAAAATCATAAGATAGAGGAATTCACTTCAAAAAAAAAACAGGAAGAAATGATGGCAAAGGGTTTAATCAATTCAGATAGAAGTAACATGTCTGAACTAGAATTTAAAACAACAATTATAAGGATACTAGCTGGGCTTGAGAATCTCTTTCCAAAGAGATACAAGAACTAAAATCTAGTCATTCTGGAATTAAAAATGCTATAACTGAGATGTAAACCCAAACGGAAGGCATAAAAACAAGGATGGATGAGGTAGAGGAGCAAATTAGCAACATAGAAAATAAAAATAAAATTATGGAAAATATTAAAGCTGAAAAGGAGAGGGAAACAAAGATCAGGGATCATGAAGGCAGACTTACAGAAGCCAACGATTTATTAAAATGTAGTAACACTGATATGATAGGAGTCCCAGACTATGAAGAGAGAAAGGGGCTGAAGGTTTATATGAGCAAATTATAGCTGAAAACTTCCCTAATCTGGAGAAGTGGACAGACGTCAAAATCCAAGAAGCAGAGAGAACTCACATTAAATTCAACAAAAGCTGGTCATCACCAAGACATATCATAGTCAAATTCACAAATTACAGAGACAAGGAAAGAATCCTGAAAGCAGCAAGGGAAGAAAAGTCATCAACCTACAAGGGAAGACAGATCAGTTTCATGGCAAATCTGTTTACAGAAACTTGGCAGACCAAGGGGAGTGGCAGGATATATTCAACATGCTGAATGGGAAAAATAGGCAGCCAAGAATACTCTATCCAGCAAGGCTGTCATTCAGAATAGGAGCATTGATAAAGAGTTTCCCAGACAAACAAAAACTAAAGGAGTTTATGACTACTAAATGAGCCCTGCAAGAAATTTTAATGGTGACTCTTTGAGTGGAGAAAAAAGACCAGAAGACCAAAGACAAGAAAGAACCAGAGAGCATCACCAGAAATACCAACTCTACAGGTAACACAATGGTACTAAATTCCTACCTTTCAATAACCACTCTGAATGTAAATGGACTAAATGTTCCAATCAAAATCAGGATAAAAAACAACAACAACACAAGATCCATCTATTTGCTGCCTACAAGAGACTCATTTTAGACCTAAACACACCTGAAGGTTGAAAGTGAAGAGATGGAGGGGCGCTCGGGTGGCTCAGTCAGCTGAGTGTCCAATTTCAGCTCAGGTCATGATCTCACAGGTTCAAGTCCCACGTGGGTTTGAGCCCCATGTCGGGCTCTGCTGAGAGCTCAGAGCCTGGAGCCTGCTTTGGATCTGTGTCTTCCTCCCTCTCTGTCCCTCCTTCCCTCCCAAAAATAACTAAACATTAAAAAAAATTGTAGAAAGTGAGGAGATGGAGAACCATTTATCATGCTAACAGATGGCAAAAGAAAGGTAGAATAAAAACCCATACTTATATCAGACAAACTAGATTTTATTTTTTTACTTATTAACAACATTTTTTAATGGTTATTTATTTTTGATAGAGACAGAGAGTGAGAGAGAGAGAGAGAGAAACATACAGGGAGGGAGAAACAGGATCCAAAGCAGGCTCCAGGCTCCAAGCTGTCAGCACAGAGCCCAATGCAGGGCCTGAACTCACAAAACCCGAGATCATGACCTGAACTGAAGTCAGACACTTAACCGACTGTGTTCTCCAAGTGCCCCAAACAAACTAGATTTTAAAACAAAGACTGTAACAAGAGATGAGGAAGGGCATTATATCATACTTAATGGGGGTCTATCCATCAAGAAGATCTAACAATTGTAAATATTTATGCTCCCAACATAGAGAAACCCAAATATATAAATCAATCACAAACATAAAGAAACTCATCAATAATAATACCATAATAGTAGGGGACATTAACACCCCACTTACAACAATGGACAGATCATTTAGCAGAAAATCAACAAGGAAACAATGGTGTTGAATGACCTATTATACCAGATGTACTTAACAGATATATTCAGAACATTTCATCCTAAAGCAGCAGCATATACATTCTCAAGTGCACATGGAATATTCTCCAGAAGAGATCACATACTGGGGTCACAAATAAGCCCTCAACAAGTGCAAAAAGATCAAGATCATACCATGCATATTTTCAGATCACAACACTATCAAACTTGAAGTTAACCACAAGAAAAAAAATTTAAAAAGTCCTCAAATACATGGAGGTTAAAGAATATCCTACTAAAGAATGAATAGGTTAACCAGGAAATTAAAGAAGAAATAAAACACTACATGGAAGCAAATGAAAATGAAAATAAGACAGTCCAAACCCTTTGGGATGCAGCAAAAGCAGTCCTAAGAGAGAAGTATATTACAATTCAGGCCTATTTCAAGAAGCTAGAAAGGTCCCAAATACACAACCTGACTTCATACCTAAAGGAGCTAGAAAAGAAACAGCATATAAAGCCTAAAGTTAGCAGAGAAAGAGAACTAATGAAGTTAGAACAGAAATAAATGATAAAGAAACAACAACAACAACACAACAACAAATCTTGTAGAACAAATCAATGAAACTAGAAACTGGTTCTTTGAGAAAATTAACAAAATTGATAAACTCCTAACCAAACTTATCAAAAAGAAAAGAGAAAGGTCTCAAATAGATAAAATTACAAAGGAGAGATGAGAGATCACAACCAACACCGCAGAAATACAAACAATCATTAGAGACTACTATGAAATTATATGCTAACACATTGGGCAATACAGAAGAAATGGACAGATTCATATAAACATACAAGCTACCAAAACTGGAACAGAAATAAATAGAAAATTTGAACAGACCCATAATCAGCAAAGAAATTGAATCAGTAATCAAAAATCTCCCAACAAACAAGAGTCTTGGGCCAGATGGCTTTCCAGGGGAATTCTACCAGACATTTAAAGAAGAGTTAATACCTAGTCTTCTCAAATTGTTCCAAAAAATAGAAATGGAAGGAAAACTTCCAAACTCATTCTATGAGGTCAGCATTACCTTGATTCCAAAATCAGACAAAGACCTCATTAAAAAGGAGAATTATAGGGGCACCTGGGTGGCTAGCTGGTTAAGTATCCAACTTTGGCTCAGGTCATGATCTCACGGCTCATTAGTTTGACCCCTGTGTCAGGCTCTGTGCTGACAGCTCAGAGCCTGGAGCCTGCTTAGGATTCTGTGTGTCTGTCTCTTTCTGCCCCTGTCCTGCTCGTGTACTCTGTCTCAAAAATATATAAACATTACAAAAATTTTTTGAAAGAGGAGAATTATAGGCTGATATTCCTGCTGAACACAGATGCAAAAATTCTCAATAAAATACTGGCAAATCGAATTCAACAGTACATTAAAAGAATTATTCATCATGATCAAGTGGAATTTATTCCTGGGCTGCAGGGCTGGTTCAATATTTGCAAATCAATCAATGTGATAGACCACATTACTAAAAGAAAGGATAAGAACCATACAATCTTGCCAATAGATGCACAAAAAGCATTTGACAAACTATAGCATCCATTCTTGATAAAAACCCTTGACAAAGTAGGAATACATGGAATATATCTCAACATCATAAAGGCCATATAAGAAAGAGCCCCAACTAATATCATCCCCAATGGGGAAAAACTGAGAGCCTTTCCCCTATGGTAAGGAAAAAAATAAGAATGTCCACTCTCACCGTTACTATTTAACACGGTACTGGAAGTCTTAGCCTCAGCAATCAGACAACACAAAGAAATAAAAGGCAACCAAATTAGCAAGGAAGAAGTCAAACTTTCACTATTTGCAGATCACGTGATCCTCTGCGTACAAGACCCGAAAGACTCCACCAAAAAATTACTAGAACACATGAATTCAGCAAAATCACAGAATATAAGATCAGTGTGTAGAAATCTGTTGCATTGCTATACACCAGTAATGAAGCAGCAGAAAAAGAAATCAAGGAATCAATCTCATTTACAACTGCACCAAAAATAATAAGATACCTAGTAATAAACCTAACTAAAGAGGTAAAAGATCTGTGTGCTGAAAACTACAGAAACCCTTGTGAAAGAAACAGAAAAAGATACAAAGACATGGAAAAGCCTTCCATACTCATGGATTAGAAGAACAAACATTGTTAAAGTGTCTATACTACCAAAAGCAATCTATACATTTAATACAGTCAGCATCAAAATACCACCAGCATTTTTCACAGAGATAGAACAATCTTAAAATTTGTATGGTACCACAAAAGACCCTGAATGGCCGAAGCAATCCTTAGAAAAATAAAACTGGAGGCACCATGATTTCAGATTTTAAGCTATATTACAAAGTTGTAGTCATCCAGACAGTATTGTATTGCCACAAAAACAGACACATACACCAATCAAACAGAATAGAAAACCCAGACATGGACCCAGAACTATATGGTCCACTAATCTTTGACAAAGCAGGAGAGAATATCCAATGAGAAAAAGACAATGTCTTCAACAAAAGGTGTTGGGAAAACTGGACAGTGACATTCAGAAGAATAAAACTGGATCATTTTCTTATACTATACAGAAAAATGAATTCAAAATGGATTAAAGACCTAAAAGTGAGACAGGAAACCATCAAAATCTTAGAGGAGATCACAGGCAGCAACTTCTTTCACCTTGGCCAGAGCAATTTCTTACTAGACATGTCACCAAAGGTAAGGGAAATGAAAGCAAACATGAACTACTGGGCCTTCATCAAGATAAAAAGCTTCTGCACAGTGAAGGAAACAATCAATAAAACTAAAAGTCAGCCTACAGAATGGGAGAAGATATTTGCAAATGACATATCTGATAAAGGGTTAGTATCCAAAATCTATAAAGAACATATCAAACTCAACATGCAAAAAACAAATAATCCAGTGAAGAAATGGGCAGAAGACACGAACTTTTCCAAAACAGACATCCAGATGGCAAACAGACACATGAAAAGATGCTCAATATTATTCGTCATCAGGGAAATACAGATCAAAACCACAATGAGATACCACCTTATACCTGTCAGAATGGCTAAAATTAGTAACTCAGGAAACAACACATGTTGGCGAGGATGCAGAGAAAGGGGAACTCTCTCACAGTGTTGGTGGGAATGCAAACTGGTGCAGTTACTGTGGAAAAGAGTATGAAGATTCCTCAAAAAGTTAAAAATAGAACTACCCTACGATCCAGCATCACACTACTAGATATTTACCCAAAGAATACAAAAATACTCATTCAAAAGTATACATGCACCCTGATGTTTATACAAGTATTATCTACAGGGGCGCCTGGGTGGCTTAGTCGGTTAAGTGCTCAGGTCATGATCTTGCAGTTTGTGGGTTTAAGCCCTGCATCGGGTTCTGTGCTGACTGCTGACATCTTGGAGCCTGAAGCCTGCTTTGGGTTCTGTGTCTCCCTCTCTCTCTGCCCCTCCCCTGCTCACACTCTGTCTCCTTCTCTCACTCAAAAATAAATATTAGAAAAAAATTTTAAGTAGTATTATCTACACTAGCCACATTATGGAAACAGCCCAAGTATCCACTGACTGATGAATGAATAAGGAAGAAGTGGTATATATACACAATGAAATATTACTCAGACATAAAAAAATGAAATCTTGCCATTTGCAATGACATGGATGGAGCTAGAGAGTATTATACCAAACAAAATAAGTCAATCAGACAAAGACAAATACCACATGCTTTCAATCATATGTGGAATTTAAGAAACAAAACAGGTAAAATTATGGGAAGTGGGGTGGGGGGGAAGCGAAGAAAGGGAAACAAATGACACGAGAGTCTTAATGATAGAGAAAAGGCTGGGTTGACGGAGGTAGGTGGGTACGAGATGGGCTAGATGGGTGCTGGGTGCTAAAGAGGGTACTTGTGATGAGCACTGGGTGCTGTATGTAAGTGATGGATCACTGAATTCTATTCCTGAAACCAATATTGTAGTGTATGTTAACTGAAATTTAAATTAAAAAAAAAAAAGTTTATTCCTACATCCTAACTCTGAGACCTGTGAATGTGACCTTATTTGGCAAAAAGGGTCATTGCACATGTAATTAACTCAGGGATCTTGAGAAGAGATTATGCTGGATTATCCAGTTGGACCCAAAATCCAATGACGAATGTCCTTTTATGAGACACAAGGAAGAAGGGAAGGCCATGTGAGGACAAAGGCAGAGTCTGGCGTAATACAGTCACAAACAAAGAACATCTTAGAGCCACTAGAATGGAAGAGTCAAGGAAAGGTTCTCTCTCGGAGCCTTTGTAGGAAGTGCAGCCCTGCTGACACCTTGATTTCTAACTTCTGGCATCCAGAACTGTGAGAGCAAAAAATTCTGTTGCTTTAAGCTACCAAGTTTGTAGTAACTTGTTATGGCAGTCATACTTTCATAGATGGGGAAATTGAAGATGCTCAGGAAGAAAGTGAGTAGTGAGACTGACCACAGCTCACAGGGTACCCTGAGTGATACTGTGGGTACTGTGGTGGAGTCAGAGCAAAGGCAAGGAACTCACTTTGTGAGAAGCTATTAGGATGCCTGCAGCAGATAAAGCCTTTCTTGAGAAGAAAGGCTCAAAAACTTCTGACGGAGAAGAGCGAAGAGAAGAGAGAGCCTAGCCTGGTGATGGAAACCCCCCAAAAAAGGAAGGGAAAGGGTAGGGGTAAACAGGAGAGGGAGGTATGAAAGACAACACTGCAAGGGCAGTATGTTTTAGGTTTTGGGAGCTTCTTGGACCCTAGCCTAAGAGTCTCCAGGGTCCATCACATTTGTAAAGGCAATGGTTACACATTTCAGAAAACTTTCAGATTAGGTTTATTACAAAGCCAACACGAAGGTGTTGAAAAAAATCCTTTTTCTTCATTTAAAAAATTCTGTTTAAAGGGTGCCTGGGTGGCTTAGTTGGTTGAGCATCTGACTCTTGATTTCAGCTGAGGTCATGAGCCCATGGTTTGTGGGATCGAGCCCTGCATCAGGCTTTGTGCTGATATAGCGTGGAGCCTGCTTAGGATTCTCTCTCCCTCTCTTTGCCCCTCTCTGGCTTGCTCTTTCTCTCAAAATAAATAAATAAACTTTAAATAATTCTGTTCAACCTTGCCTTATTCAGAACAATCTTCCAAAATTTTGCCAATTCCTGATCAGCTAGAAACCCTTGTTAAAATCCCCCACTAATGAGGTTTATGTGCACTCACGAGAGCTCTACTTAGTTGGAATCTGGGTGAGGACATGCTAGACTGTCTTTCACATTTCTTTTTTAAAAATTTTAAACAGGATTTGCTAAACAACAGTACAGTATAACAACAAAAGAAACAAGTTATTTACGGACAGTACTAACATGGCAACTCACGTTTAGAAGACATTTTGCAATTTATGAAATGTTTTTATACCCTTCTCATTTAGCTTTCACAATAATCATCAAGGATATTATAATACTCATTATCCGTGTATTGTAGTTAAGGAAAATAAAGTGGCTCTGGAAGGTTAAGTGTTTGCAAAGTCCCATAATTAGTAAGAGAAGTGAGAGCTCAAAGTATATCCTTTAAATCCAAATTCTGTGCTCTCTCCCATCATATGTTTTAGCAAAAGTACTTTCATATAGAAAACTGAATTTACTCATGAAGAGTTAACATTTAAATTTGAGTGTCAACAGTTCTCCCAAGCGTGAGCATGACTTCCCTCATCTACATTCCTGCCAACCATGTAATAGAAAGTACTCAAAAGTCATAAAATTGTTTCTTTAAAATATTTTATTCCTCAGTCTTCACTAGAATTGGTTACAATGAGAAGGTCTCATTAAGGTTTGTTTAATCTGCATAAAAGAGTTTGTTGACTTATGCAAATTTAAAAACCACAACTTAAAATGTAGAAGACATTAAATCAATAGAACACATTTAAGGATGCAGTACATATTAAGGATGCCTAACTTCCTGGGTTAATGTCACATTTGAAAGTGTTAACTTCCTCAATTTTCTCTGTGAATGAATTTTTCTTCAGAAGGAAAGAAACCAGTTTTCTCTAGAGAACATTTGCAAGAGTTTTCATAACAACAACAAAAAAATCCAACCTCAAATTTGTGATTTGCAAAAGAATTATCCAGCATGATTTGAGGAAGAAATAGTCTTATAAAATCGAGTTCCGAAATGGGCCCCAGGGCCATTCTTGTGTTTTCCCTTTGCTTTATTTATAATCCTACCTAGTCCACTCTTTGTGCCTTTGGCATTGTTGAGAGTAAAAACCAACTTCCAGTGTACAATGAAGAGTAACATGAAACTTCAAATTCTAATATTTCCTATTTCTACAACACTGTGATTCTGCTAGTTCCTGCCCTGACATCTCTCCCTTCCTTTTCATTTCTGACTCACCCTGCTTTTGTTCCAAGATCCATTTCACCACTAGGCAGCTCAAGTGATACATGAAAGCTGAAAGCTTCCTGTTGCTCCAGGATAGCCTTTCTTAAGTCTAAGACAGTGATTTTCAAAGTGTGATCCCTGGACCAAAGTTTCAGCATCACTAGAAACTTAGAAGCACGAATTACTGTCCCTACCCCACATCTACTGAATCAGAAGCTCTGGGAGTGTGGCCCAGCAATCTGTGTATAAACAAGTCTTCAGGTGATGATGTTGCATGACTAAATTTAAAACCATTGCTGTAAGCCAGTGATTCTCAGCCCTGATTGTGTGTTAGAATCATCTGATGTCCAGTTGCCACACTTTCCACTCCGTCCCCCAAAGATTCTGATTTAATTGATATAGGGTAGGGTTGAGCAAGGGGATTTGTTAAAAGCTTTCCAGGTGATTCCAGTGTAAAGCCAAGTTTGAGAAACATTGATGAAAGCCAATCAGAATAATCTAGCCTGAAATACTGAATCGCAGTTTTGATGAAACGGATGTATCCATTTCCATAAGGCTGAATGAATACCAAATGTGTTATTACCATTATTATAGCCACTGGTGGTAGCATGAGAGAAATGCAGGCTAATAAATTGCTCTTAGCTACTAAATAGGACATGCTGTTTTATTTCAACAAGAGCAGAATCTTTAGTAGCCTCAAGAGTGACAGATTTGCAAGGGGTGGTAGACAGATAGCCCAACAGCTACTGGCAGTGAAGGCACGCTCAACTGGTATGTTTTGTATGGGAAGGGGTAAAAATCATTTGGAAAAGAATTTGTGGTAAGCCAGGATTTGAACCCAAGCAGTCTTAATCCAGAATCCAAACCCTTAACCATGGTTGCCACACGGTTCCTGTCTGTGGATATTATGAACAAGCAGTAAAAGGCAAGGGAAGACACCTTCAGTGGCAGTGGAGGAGATGAACATCTTTCATTTCATATGTGTCCATACTGCAGTATGTTTATGACTGCTTGTTAAATCTAGAAGAGCCTACGTTTCTGGACTCAATACTTGTTTGGATCTAAACTGACCTAAACTTACGATTTATATCAACTCTCCCTCCTCAATCTTAGGGAAAAATTTCCTCTCACTTATCAGGAGAAACAAACCATGAAGACAGAACACATGAGTCAACTTCAGTTAATTCAGTATATGCAAGATATTCAACAGCAAGCAAGATATATCAATAATAATACAGAGTGTGATTCAAGAAATACAAATGCCTGATTATAGAGCAACACTTAACTTACTAAATATAACCACTCCTTGACTCTACCTGAACAACTTTAATTTGAATAGATATTGGTATGTAAAAACTTACTTTCATAAGCTCATAATAATTATCTTGGTATTGTTAACCAAGTAGCAAAGTATCTAGCACTTAGGCAAAGATCAAATCTGCTAACTCAGGACTCAGTGCCTCCCCAGCAGTGTCATGTTCTTAAAGGTTTTTGATGATGTTCCTTACTTTCCATTATTCTTTTTTTTTTTAATATAAAATTGTGATATGGCTTGGGAAAAGCAGTCTTGATCATGTCAACTCCTTCCTCTGTAGAATGTGACTAATGATAATTAATGTCCCTCTTGCCTTAATAGATATCCTAAGGATCAAATTCTGTGAAAATGTTTGGTGAATCATAAAGTCCCATGTAAATGTTACAGTAGAGATCCTGGTTAGGTTGTACCTCTCTCTTGGAGACAGAAGACCTGGTAAGAAAACTGACATTTAGTGTAGGTCTTCTATGCGCTGTGTTATCTCACTCAATACCATCTTATGTATGGGTGGTCATATCCCATTTTACATGAGGTACGTGGAGGTAAAGTAATTTCCCTAACATAAGCCACCTACTAAGTGGTAGGGTGAGGATCTGAACCCAGGTCCGCCACTCAAAAAACTCAGGTATTCTTAGCATTAGCTTCATACTTACTTTATGGTGTAAAAAAGAAAAATGAATGCAGCACTTGATTTTTACATAACTGTGAAGGTTCTCACCACCACGCTCACCCTCAAGATTTCAGTTGTTTCAAAGTATCATATAAAATGTGTTAAACCTTACCAAAGAGCTAAAACTGGCAGGACGAAACACTCAATGCTGCACTGTGGAATAGAGCTCAAGAAATAAAACAAATTAGACACAGTCAGTTGTAATACAAGTAAAATATTAAAATCTCAATTTCACAGTCTGCCAAAGACTGCATCTCTTAGCCCCTATCAGACACACATAAGCCCCAATGACTACTGATTGTGATGCAATGATCCAGAGAGAGCCTGGATTTTTTTTTAATGTTTGTTTATTTTTGAGAGATAGAAAGACAAACAGCATGAGCGGGGGAGGGGCAGAGAGAGATTGAGAGAGAGGGAGAGAGACATAGAATCTGAAACAGGCTCCAGGCTCTAAGCTGTCAGCACAGAGCCTGACGTGGGGCTCAAACTCTGAACAGCAAGATCATGACATGAGCTGAAGTCAGATGCCTAACAGACTGAGCCACCCAGGCGCCCAAGCCTGCATTTTTTTTCTTAAAGCTTCACCTGTCATCATTAATAGGATGCAAACTTTACCAACGACGGGTCAGAACACCTCTAACCAGCCATATGGACAGCACAGAGGTCACACTACTGATTTTTCCTGTATGTGGTGGAGGCACACAGGCAGGATGAAAAAACAGGTGTGAACAAAGAGATCAGAGAGACTTGGATGTGAATTCCAACTCCATCACTCACTACTCGGTCACCCTGGGACAGTCCTTAACTTACTCATCGGTTAACACTTCTTTATCTTGAAGCATTTGCCTCTGGAATGAACGGCATGATATAAACTAATAGGCAGATGTCTGTGAATACAGTAGGCACTCAAGAGGGAGTGGCTTCTTTGATGATAAAGATGACTCATGAACTCACTCATGTCCATTAGTAAGTAGTTGCTTTTTTTTTTTTTGTTTTTAAACAAATACTCTCTGTAGTAGACTAAGGAGGATTACAAATTCTTACTAATCTTCCCTTTGAGAGCTGGCGTTCAATAACTCTTCCCTTGAATAAGGGTTGGTCTAAGTGATTCCTTTGGCCAATACAGTGTGACTGAAGTATTACTCTTGGGTTTCCAAGCCAATTCATAACAGGCCTTGTAGGTTTTGCCCTGGCCTCACAGTCATGATCTGCAATACAAGAAGTCTGACTACCATGAGGCCACTATGCTGCCTCACATGAAGCCCCCACTTAGTCATGTGAAAAGGCCTCAGGGTAAAAAGATGTTGGCAGGCCCCAGGCTGTCCAACCTCCAGCCCAGATCCTAGACACTATGGAGTCTCCACCAACCCCTGCCCAAATTGCAGGTTCATGAGCAATATATTTGACTGTTGTTGTTTCTAGCTACAAAGTTCTGGGCTGGTTTGTTACAGAACAAAATATAACCAGAACACTCTACCAGGTTTCCCCCCAAATTAAAAACATCAATTTGCTGAATTACATAAAGTAACATGGTAAGTCTATATTTAGAGAACTCTAGTTCTCAAGTCTGTTTTAGACACTGAAAAAAAATATACTGTTTGTGGATAACTTTAATCCAGGCGTAATTTAATAATTGGCTAACCCATGACACATACGAGCTATTGAGTGTGAATTGTGCCAGAGTTTTAGCTAAGGTTTTACAAAATATCCAATTCTCTTGAGAAAAAAAAAATGCTATAAATAACAACCCCTCATCTCCATGAACTTGTGAAAACCATTCTCTGAAGTGAGACTAATTGACCAGTGCCCAAGTGCTCCACCCTCCCAGCTCTGTACAAAGCTGGACTCCCACAGTCAGCTACCTAGTAACCAGTGTGGTTTATTAAGGGTCACTACCACCTACCTCCTAACTAGCAGGAAACTACCTACTCTGGGCTGCTTGCATTTCAAGGCAAGGCTGCAAACAATGAAACTGTTAAGACAAAGTTGACTTCTGCAGCTATCCAGATGTTTGAGGAAAACTCTTTCAGCTTTCATATAGGCTCTACTTGGGAGGATGGACCTCATTAGCATCCAACACTTAATCTCTGACTCATATAATACTTACCTGATGCCTTTCAAATAATACATGACCTTTTAATATTACTTGAACTTTGGGGCATACATCCAGCATAGGTGATGAACTCAACAAACATTTTGCTGCCTCCCAAATCTACTAAGCTCTTTTTCATTTCCTGTTTCTTCTGCCTACAAAGCTTGCTTTCCCTTCTTGATGGGGAGTGTATCTGTGTGTGTGTGTGTGTGTGTGTGTATAATCCTTTTTAACCTTTAAATGATCCCTCTCCCATCAAGGCAGAGTTAATCATTAGTTGATTGACTGCTTCTTCAATCTGTAAAGCCTTTTTTTCTAACAAGCCAGCTTACTATTAAAAAAAAAAAAAAGGCAACAAACCCACGGTCCTATAGAATACATGGAAAAAGAACATGAAAGAGTCCATATAATTTGGTGACATTTCACCAGCTGAAAAGAGGCTGATGTGATCTGTGTTTCAGGGATTAGAATTTAGTAGCAGAAATAAGTTAATTAAAAACCTAACCAGAATACTTTCTGTAAATAAAGTGCTTTGCACTGGAAGTGCAACATAACCTGAACTGATAAATTCTAAGGGCCAACTGGTGATTTGCATCTCAATCTCTCCTTATGTTATTTTCTTGGCTAAATTTAAAAAGGAACCATCCAGTGTAGGAAAGATAGATCTTTTTTATACCTCAGCAAGAACCAGACAAACACAGTGAACTCCAGGTTTTCCCAACCCAATGGCTTTGATTTGACTGGAATGGGCAATGTCTATTGTCTTAAGTGGGTAAATCTGAACACCAAACCCACCACTGGTATTGGTATTGGTTTTTACGTTCATTAACAATTGCAATCCCAACAAGAGATTTGTGGCACAACCCCCCAACACATGAGCAACATGCATAAAGTCATAAACGCTATTCATTCTACCACCAAACCTAAAGAAATCACATTTTAATCATTCATTATTTAAGAACACACGTAACTAAAGGCTGTATAGTCACCAAATGGTAACAAGTTCTATGTGACAAAATCCACAAAACACAGCCTAACATTCCTTCTTCATAAGGAACCTACAGAAGGTCATACTGGAACCCTTTATTCTGCCACAAAACCAAGAACAATAATGTTTTTGACACTCATCCTTGAATAAACTATGATTAACATGCCATTTTAGTATTATTATAATGGCATCTACATCACAACAGATGCCCAAAGCAATAGAATGACTTAATGCTTGACACTTTAACTACCTAGATCAAACAGAGGGAAAATTTTCTATTGAGAAAACCCTGGTCTTCATCCAGAAAATGTATTAAATTTCTGGCAGTGGACAAACAATAACATTGGTATATTCTAAAAGAAATGTGACATCAACTTACTTAACAGTTGGCAATAGAGGGCCTGTAAACTTCTCTTCATGGTATCATCTGGTCCTGCTTGTCCTCCAGTTTATTCATGATTCTGTCTAGGAAATCAGGAGAAGAAAATTGTTACACCTGGAGAACATAATTCAAGTCAATCAAAAAGAACTCCATCCTTAAAATACCTGATTTTGAAGAGGAAAATTCTTGGAATAAGGATACACCAGCAACTATTTTTTTTTAATTTTTTAATGTTTATTTAATTTTGACAGAGGGAGAGACAGAGCATGAGTGGGGGGGGGGGGTGGGGGGGGTGGGAAGAGATGGAAACACAGAATCTGAAGAAGCTCCAGGCTCTGAGCTGCCAGCACAGAGCCCAACACGGGGCTCCAACTCACAGAGAGATCATGACCTAAGCCAAAGTACAACACTTAGCTGAGCCATCCAGTCGGCCCCATCAGAGTCTAATTTACAACAGTCTACGTTATACAAATACCAATTCATCGAATGGTTAAATACTGAAACTCTATACACCACTGAAGGAAACTCATGTGGGCAATTAGAGAGTGAGAGTCTGACTGGAACTTTTGAGGATTTCCACTTAGCTTCTCCTGAATCTCTAGTTTTGAAACAGGAAAAACAAAAAATTTCTTATCTCATTTCTTTTATGGTGTTCACCAAACAAAACCACCCAAAAACCTTTACCACATGTTAAGTTGTATTATGTTAAATAATTTTTCCATTATTTTCTGGTTATAACAGATAATCCAGTATAGAATATCTGGAAAATAAAGCTAAATGAAATAGAGATAAGAATCTATAAGGAAATACAAATTACCTAACTCTCCAGCCTTTCAACATGCACTTCTATCGATCTGTCTCATTTTATCTATTATACTTTAGTTTGTTTTTAAGTAGGCTCTATATCCAATGAGGGGCTGGAATTCATGACACTCAGATCAAAAGTCACATGCTCTACCGATTAAGCCAGTCAGGAGCCGCCTCTATTATACATTCTAATTTTTCTCCCTAGCAGAAAAATTTTCTTGTGTTACTACTATTTACTACTTTATTTTAAATGGCACACAGTATTTCTTTAAGGTAAATCTCTAGAAATGGAACCACGAGGACACAAAGCTTTTGAAATATACTGCCAAATTACCCTTTGTCCATACCAGTAAGTGGGAATATCCATTACACTACAACCTACCCAATGATGGAAATTTATAATTTCTTTCCATCTTTGCCAATAAATAAGCAAATATTTCATCTTATTGCTTTAATTTGCATTTTATATGTTTATTCATCATTTGTCTTTTTAAAATTTTTAGTTCACATTTGACAAAGATCCTTTAGTCAGGCTCCTGGACCTTCTCCTAGGTCCATTTACACACTTATAACACCTAGTTTCAGCAACAACACCTGCTAACTCAGTTTGACCAGAACCCTCCACCCTCAGGAGCCATCAAGCCCCAGGTGATAATTACTCTGGCCTGTCTTTAGCAAGAATCTTGTTAGGTCAGTTTAGCCAACACCCTTTACCCCTGATGTTTCCTCTTAGTCATTTTCCATCCACTGACCCCCACCCTGATCCTTGGCTATAAACGGCCACTGGCCCAAGCTGTGTTCAGAGTTGAGCCCAATCTCTCTCCCCAACTGTTATATCCCATTGCATGGTTCCCTATACTTGTCCTGAAGGTCCTGAATAGAGCCTGACGCACCATCCTTAACAAATGTCATTGAATATCTTTTTCTTTAACGCTTTCTTTAACCATTCTCTACTGGCATGCTGCATTATTTTCTCATAATATCCCAAGTGGAACAGATTTATCTTTAAAATGTTTGTGTTGAGATATAATCCATGTATTATTAAATTCAGCCTTTTATTTTTTTTTAATGTTTATTTATTTTTGAGACAGAGAGAGAGACAGAGCATGAATGGGAGAGGATCAGAGAGAGGGAGACACAGAATCTGGAACAGGCTCCAGGCTCTGAGCTGCCAGCACAGAGCCCAACGCGGGGCTCGAACTCACGGACCGTGAGATCATGACCTGAGCCAAAGTCGGCTGCTTAACCAACTGAGCCACCCAGGTGCCCCAAATTCAGCCTTTTAAATATACAATTCAGTGGTCATTAATATATTCAAGTTGTGTAACCATCACCAGTACCTAATTCCAGAACATTTTTCATCACTCTAAAAAAAAAACTCTAAAAAACAAAATCCGAAAACTCCTGTTTAATTAGCAGTCATTTTCCTTCTCCCCTCTTCCCAGCCCCTGACAACTAGTAATCTGCTATACACATTTGCTCATTCTGTACATTTCACATAAATAGAATCATACAATGCATAGTTTTTGTATATGGCTCTTTCACTTAGCATAATGTTTCTTAGGTCCATCCATGTTGTAAAACATCATTTTCTTTTTGTAAGAATGATACACACACACACCAATCTATACACAGCCATGGTTAGAGAGGCCTTCTTTAGTCCAGGATTACATAAATATTCGCCTGTATTTTCTTCTGGTATTTTTTATTTCCTTTAGATCTGTTTCTGGACTTTGTGTTACATTTTACATCTCTGTTCATTCTTCTACTATAATAATAAGCGTTGTTTAAATTAAACTTTTGGTAAAGTTAGTCCTCCATTATTACTTTTTATGATTTATCTTGTTCTTTGAGTATGTTTTTCCCCTAAATTAACTTTATCATTTTATTAAGTTCCAGGAAAAATATCATTGGTATTATAGATGTAATTATCTTCTACTTACTTTATTAATTTGGTAAAGACTTGATCTGTTCAAAATCTGAGTGTAGTGAGGAGAAAAATAAAATTTTAAAAATTGTAGCTATGAAGATCAAAAGAATTCTTTTCAGAGAGTGAGAAGAAGCACTTTTTTGGGTATGGGCACAATAGCTCAATGACTAATTAAAGCCCCCCTGAGAGTGATCTGGATGAGCAAGAGGGAGAAAAAGAGATCAACTGTCCTCCATTATAAAAATAACAGATTTCAGTTCTCTAAGGTAGGAAATAGGGGCTAAGCAGTCCAGAAATCAGAGGCTAAAGAGAGGATACACAAGACATGTTGAGAGACAGAAAAAGGGCAATTCCAAAAGACAGGAGTAGGTGGGACCCAAGAATAAAAGATAAAGTGAGAAATTTCCCAGAGGGCATGACCCATAAACTTTAAGATGTGTAACACTTAATTTTTGTTTGTTTTATGCTATTTTTACTTATACATCTATTCTTCCCCTCCACAATGCTTATCCACCACTAGTACCCTCAAAAATCTCAGCAAAAGTCTTGTACAAAACAGCCTTACATCAGTGGTGCTCAGAAGAGACTATGTTCTGACATATCTTCTGACTATGACAGAAGAGACTATGTTCCAAGACAAGGGTGCCCATGAATAGAAAGGAGCCATAGGAGTCCTAAGCAACAGTTAGTGGGCATCTATGGAAGGTTTAGGACACAGCAAGCACTCAATTGTAAAGTGATTAAATATATGAATGAATAAATAAATGATTAAATAACAGGAGAGCAGAGAAACAGTTGTAGTTTATATTGATTAAGGAGAACATAAGCCCCTCGTCATCTCTAAAAATGCTGAGAGATTTTTGAGAAACTGTTCGACTTTCGACAATATATACAATAGAGCCATTTTATTCACATATCAAAGAAACAACTGAGCTCATAAATTGGGCACTTGGTATCATCTGGGTTATACAGGGGTATCCCAACTATAAGCACCACATGGCTTGTATTTATTCAAAATTAATCTTTATTTAGGTCTTTTTGTGGAGTTGTTTTTTTGTGTGTGGGTTTTTATTATTTTAATTCCAGTATAGTTAATAGTTTTGTGGAGTTTTATAGTGTTTTTCCTTCATTTGAGTTCTATAGTCTTATTGAATTAATTCCTAGGCATTTTATATACATTTTATATGCATATATACATGTATACATATATACATATACACATATATATATATACACATATTTTTTTGCCACTGTGATGGAATTTCTGCTTCCATTATATCTTCTAACTGCCTCTATATGAAAATGACTGAATTTTGTGCATTCATTTTGTGACCTAACCAAACTCACTTAGTTCTAACAATGGTTTCTCACCTGAGTCTCTTGGGTGGGTAGTTGTGCTTTGGATAGACAGAGAGGCACAATGAGATTCCATCTAAAGCCGTTTTTTAACCATATAATAGGAAACATTCATTGTATCTGGTCCCTCAGGGAATAATTTAGAAGCTCCAAGGAAGACAACTAATATCTGGGAT
Organism: Leopardus geoffroyi; assembly: GCF_018350155.1. NCBI lineage: Eukaryota > Metazoa > Chordata > Mammalia > Carnivora > Felidae > Leopardus > Leopardus geoffroyi. The sequence goes on from NC_059333.1 coordinate 129,750,547, forward strand.
GAAATTCTAAGAAAGTACAGTTTACAGCCAAGAGACTGAAGAGAGGAGGAGGATGAACATATTTGCCCAAACATGCAGATACAGTGGCACAGGTGGGGATCTCACTGACTATTAGGCTCAGGGAAAACAAAGAGGTACAAGTAACCTGAATCACTTCGTAAAGAAGGTGAGCCTAAAAGAATCCTACTTCTCCCCGCTTTGGTTTAAATGGAACAGTTCTATCTATTCCACTGATTCAGGAAGGGTAATTTTTCTCTTTCATAGGTCACTTAAAATGTTGCAATTAGAAATGTTCATGTAGCAGAGAAGAAGTAATGAAGAGCCAAATGAAAAGCTCTGATATGTGATGTGTAAACTGACTTGAAATAACAAGTTCATACAGAATAAGGAAGAACAGCCAGGAAAATCCTGGAAAACAACAACACAAAAACCCAATAAGGTAAGGACAGGGGAAAGAGGGACTGTCAGCCCTACCAGACACTGAAACAAACTGTAAGGCCACTACATAATCAAGCCAATTTGATACTAACACATGAATAGACCCAATTATATATGGAAATTTATATGATAAAAGCAGCATATTAAATTAATAGGCAAAAAGAACTTTTAAGTAAACATTGAGAGATTAGCAGAGTAATATGGGAAAGATAAAATTGTACTAACTTCCAAATATTACACACCAGCATAAATTCAAAGGACCAGACCTTTAAATGTAAAATATGTATACAAATACTAGAAGAAAGAGCAAATTCTACTGGGAGTAGAGAAGCTTTGCTAAATCTAAATCAAAGTTTGAAGCAACAAGAAAAACATAAACTTTATTACATAAAAATTACAAAGCAAAAACTATAATTAAGTAAAAAAACCCATAAAAACCTAGAAAAAAATGTTTATCTTACAAAAAGCAAAGAGTTAAAATCCCTAAAATTTATTCCTAATCCCCAAATCAATCCTCATGGTGCCTTAGCAATCATTTGCATACATGCTTGCATTGTCCAAAACACATGTTCCCAGCTGAGGTCAAACAAGGCAATGATCTGTTGTCATCTTTATTTTTGTCTTCTTGTTTCAGCTCTCATACTATGAACAATTATCCTTTCCATAGGCTATTGAGTACTATGTTTTTAACATTTGGGAGCTTTTTATTGTTCTATTTGAAATGGCCTGTAAGCACAGTGCCAAAGTGCTGTCTAGGGCTCCTAAGTGCAACAAGGCATGAGTTATGGTGCTATTGGCTGTGAGTTCAAAACTAATGAATTAATAATATATATTACATAAGGTGACTTTAAACAACAACACATGAAAACAAGGTTACATATGGATCAACTGACAAAACTGTGACCTCAGGCTCACAGGAACCTAACCTTTTATTTCCCCTAAGAGCAATGGCTTGTATTTACTATTCAGTATTTATGAAAACTTTATAGAACATAACTGCCATGAATTATGAGAACCAACTATATTTAAGATGAGCTTTAAAATATTTTGCGAGGCAAAGAATAAAGATGACCAACAATTCAGGTGAATAATAAAAGTTGGCACAAAACAAAACAATGGCTCCCCATCTCTTTCGGACTCAGGAAGAACTGATTAAACTAACAGCCAACACCTATAATAGTGCCCTTTGGGAAAATGATGAAGGGGGTCGGGGGAGAAGAACAGGAGAGTTCAAATAACAGCTAACATCACAGGCCTGCACAAAAGTTTGGAAAGGGGCATACATCTCCATTTTACAGGCGAGGACACAGACACCAAAAACTCAGTCTTTGCTCAACATCACATCTACCAGATGTGAGACCTTGAGCTGGTTTCTAGACTTCTCTGATTGGTGGATTTCTTGTTTGTAAATGGGGTAAGAATGGTACTTGATATGCTTGCTGCAAAGACCAATGCATGCAAAGCACCTGCCCTAGTACCTGGCACTCAAGTGCTCAGAGTGAATACCTAATAGCAGAAAACAAGAAAATGACACATTAGGCCAGAGCTCACCAACCATCTCTGAACTGTGCTTTCCCTAAGCTAGAAATGAAACAAAGACTTTGGGATATTACTCAGATAGTCCCTTTTGCTAAATCCAGTGTCTTATTTAAATTAAATTTAGAATTTATTTTTATGGGGGCGCCTGGGTGGCGCAGTCGGTTAAGCGTCCGACTTCAGCCAGGTCACGATCTCGCGGTCTGTGAGTTCGAGCCCCGCGTCAGGCTCTGGGCTGATGGCTCAGAGCCTGGAGCCTGTTTCCGATTCTGTGTCTCCCTCTCTCTCTGCCCCTCCCCCGTTCATGCTCTGTCTCTCTCTGTCCCAAAAATAAATAAATAAATAAATAAAAAAAGAATTTATTTTTATGGGTACAAGTTGAACTTTAAGGTTGTTATTTATACCTTTGTTTTCCTTAAAAAGCTATCTGAGGAGGCTTACTACTAGATGCAACTTGTATAACAGATTAACACATCAAAGCACATTAATAATATCAGAAAGGGAGATCCAAAATTATGTGGACAAAGTGGAAATCAATTTTACCATAAAATGCGATAAACAATAATACTTTTGTCTTGGAGCTTCCTAGAAGTAAATGCAAAAAAGATAATTTTTTTTCTGGCTGCATAGAGGTACAGTTTGCATTTTGTTCAGGAATACAACCCTTTTCTATCACTAACTTCTAAGAAAAGATCATTGGAGAATTTTTGATAAGCATTAGCATCCTCAGTATGAGGATGGAATTCCTCATATTCATTCCATATTCATGGAATATGAACAGATTATTTATTCTTGGCATGGCTGCTCCTTATCAACCCATAATAAAAGCTCAAGTCATGTGTTAAGTAGTAACTCAGGGAAAGCATTTCAATGAGCAGCAGGTGGACCATGCTGTAGGAAAAAGAACCAGGCAGGCCTACCACTGAGTAGCTTTGCTATGTGATCTTAAGCAAGTTACTTAACTTCCCTGATCATCAGTTTTCTCATTTGTAAATGAGGCTGACACCTAAGTCAGAATGGTTAAAATTAATAACTCAGGCAACAACAGATGTTGGTGAGGATGCAGAGAAACGGGAACACTTTTGCACTGCTGCTGGGAATGAAACTGATGCAGCCATTCTGGAAAACAGTATGGAGGTTCCTCAAAAAATTAAAAATAGAACTACCCTATGACCCAGCAATTGCACTACTAGTTATTTATCCAAAGAATACAAAAATGCTGTTTCGAAGGCGCACATGCACCCCAATGTTTATAGCAGCGCTATTGACAATAGCCAAAGTATGGAAAGAGCCCAAATGTCCATCGACTGATGAATGGATAAAGAAGATGTAGTATATATACAATGGAATAATACTCAGCCATCAAGAAGAATGAAATCTTGCCATCTGCAACAATGTGGACAGAACTGGAGAGTATTATGCTAAGCAAAAGCCAATCAGAGAAAGACACATATCATGATTTCACTCATATGAGGAATTTAAGAACCACAACATATGAACACAGGGGAAGAGAAGGAAAATTAAGATAAAAACGGAGAGGGAGGCAAACCATAAGAGACTCTTAAATAGACAGACCAAACTGAGGGTTGCTGGAAGGGAAGTGGGTGTATGGATGGGCTAAATGGGTGATTGGCATTAAGGAGGGCACTTGATGGGATGAGCATTGGGTGTTATATGTAAGTGATGAATCACTGGGTTCTACTCCTGAAACCAATACCACCCTGTATGTTAACTAACTTGAACTTAAATAAACAAATAATAAAAAAAAGATTACTGAGAGAATTAAATTAAGTGAAGCACCTCCTGTGTATCTAGTACATTGCTTCTGTCTCTCCCTTTCCCCCAAGCGAATGGCATACAGACTGCTGCTCTTGGTCTTGTGAGGATAGAGAAAATCAGGAAAGTGAAAGGAACTGATATTCAGCAAGTTACCCCAGGGCCTGAGTATCATGAGCAGTGGGTTACTTCAGGAAAGCAAATATGAAGGTTTCTCAGGCTCACTTACATCATAAGTCACAAATAGATGCATGTATCCACAGGGCTAAGTTTGGGTTAGAAAAGGTTTTTAGTCAAATTCTTTTCATACAGATGATCTGCATATTTAACACAAGAATATCCTTCACTTCCATAAAGAAATAGATGTTCTTATAATTTTTCCTGAAACTTGTGGCTCTCCCAATCGTTCTTCCAAATTTTGTCAGTTTTGAGCAAGAAATATTTCACTTTCCTCTGAACCTATGATCGACATTGTGAGCCTGACTATAGCCTGTCACTTTGTCTCAGTCCTAGGAGTCTATAGGGAATAGTGGTGACTATGGTGAACTTGAAAGCACAAGGGAATGGTATTTTTAGGCCCTAGCCAATTGTCAGTAGGAAAAGGAGTCTTTTTTTCCCTTATTTTTTTTTTATTTTTTTTCAACGTTTATTTATTTTTGGGACAGAGAGAGGCAGAGCATGAACGGGGGAGGGGCAGAGAGAGAGGGAGACACAGAATCGGAAACAGGCTCCAGGCTCTGAGCCATCAGCCCAGAGCCCGACGCGGGGCCCGAACTCACGGACCGCGAGATCGTGACCTGGCTGAAGTCGGACGCTTAACCGACTGCGCCACCCAGGCGCCCCTCTTTTTTTCCCTTAAACTGAAAAATCTTCTCAAAAAAATTTTTCCCTAAATTTTCAAGAGAAGCCATACATCACATCTCTCCCTATTTTAAAACACTAGCAATTAATTCATATGGGCAAGACTACAAGCCAAAAGAAATAGGACTGTGTGATTTCGGATTTATAAAGACTTTCGTGGTGCAGAACCTGCATGAGCACTTTTCTAGTAAACTAGGAGGAGAATAAATGTCTATCTGTGGAGAGAACTGTACCGACTTAGGAAGCAGTGCACGCAGATCTACCCTCCACCCTTGGAGCCAGGATCTCACTCAGTAAACTCTGAAGGATAAAAAACACTTCAGTAGTGCCCTTTCCCTCTCTTCCCCTCTGTATTTTCTTCTCTGAAAAATAAAAGACAATATTGGAGTCTGTCAGATCCATGAGATGCTGAATTCCAAACAGAAGGGCAAAAACAGATCCCTTCTACTAAGGAAAAGCCTACAAAAAGGAATCAATTAATGTAGACTTTGCTTGGAGGACTGAGAAGTAATTGCCTGAGTGTTCAAGACCAGCTGGAGTTTATTTGCATTTGCTGGGGGAGAGTGTTCTGCGGTCCACAGCCACTGAAGTCAGCAAGGGGGTAAAAATAGGACTAGGAGCTTGAGGCTTATTAGAATGACACAGACTTCTTTTTTATGGCATTAAAGTGTATTAAGGACATTTATCTCATTTGAGGAGACAGAAAGGTGCTTGTGCAAGGTGAAGCACACATACCACACTCCCTCTTTTATGGTTTTGGGATTAAAAACTATACATTGAGTTCAGGGAATTAAATGATATTGTAGCAATGCCAAATGCTAAAGGAGGATGTTTTATCATTTTGACTGGACTGCTTATGAAAAAGATTATTTCTTGTCCACAGCAAACACATTCATTTTTTTTTCTTTCTTTTGCAGTGCCTGAAAAATATCTTTAGAAATTGAATTTTGGAACCTAAGAATATGTGTATTTCCTTTGGGAAGCAGCCATTTGTCCTAAAAGATGTGCCAAGTTTTTACAATGGAAAGGGAGGGAAGGCCATATGAAACAGGCAAACTCTTATCACCATGTTTTACATGTGGAGAGAAGATTTAAATAATGCTGCATGCTATGAACAAGCAATACATTTCAGTATGTGAAATTATTCCTAATATCATAGTCCTTGCTAAATTTTAATTTTGATCTCAAGAACAGTCTTTTTTCCCTGTCATTCTTTGTCCTGAGCTTCTCCCATCCAACTTCAATCCACATAAAGACTTCTGGAATTCTTGAGCCAGTGTGAAGACGGTTTTAATTTATGGCTTTGGTTTAATCTTTCAAAATATGTAATTTATGTCTGGTGATTCCATAGGAGATGCAGAGTCTGTTGAATGTATGGCTGGAACAAAAATTATAATGAAACGAAAAATTATGCGGGTACGAGTGAGGTGGGCCAATATAAAACAGATACAGCCTGAAGTTTGAGGCTCTATAGATTCTACCTCAATCTACGGGCAAGACCATCAGAGGAATGCAGTGCTGTCTGCTCCCAATACAAAGATGTCCTGCAACTCAGTGTTGGTAGTGTGCAAGTCACTCCCTATGTGGTACAGGACCAGGAAGTCACTACTATGCTGCCCACAATACCCAGGGAAGAGAGGAACACTTATAACCATTACCTGAAGAGTAGGAATTAAGGTGATGGGTAAGATCCGTGTGGGCAAGTTCAATCCCACAGTGAAGTCACAATATTCCAAGCATTTCTGATAATTCTCAACTTTATTCCTTGCTCCAGGAAGCATGAGTAAAATAATACATTTCATCTCACCTGTGAGGGCCTTAACCAGCCCACTTAACTATGTTGATAATTAGACCTTACTTTGATAACTGGAAGGGCGAGAAGAAATATCTACAAGTATCAAAATTAGTATTCCCAAGACTAGCTGATGGTCAGAATCTATTTTTAAGATAGATTCCTAAGTCTTTCCCTCAGGAATTCTAATTCCCAGGTTCTTAGATGGAGCAATCGAAAAGGCTCCCAAGATGGCTCTTACGATCAACCAAGGTTGGAAACCAAGAACCTAATCTAGTACTTCTTCATCCTGACTACACATTAGAACCCTGGAGGAATGTACTGGGTAGGTTAAATCAGATTCCCTTGGGATTCTAATGTGCAGTCAATCAAGAACCAGGGACCCTTACCCCAGCCTAAAAGAGCACTAGAGCCACAGTGAGGCCAGCGCTGCTTATTCTCATTCCTGAGACTGGCATTTTATGGGAGATGAAGGAAGCAGGATGATTGATGAAACCACATTTGCAAGTTATGTTTAAAACAGAAATGACTGATTCAGTGTTTCTTAAATATTTAGATCCACAGCCTCTCATGCGATTCAAGTTTCATGCAATGTGAATTCTTTGTAATATTTTACCCAATCTATCTTTGATATACCTCTCACTTGTCCTTGCTACTTGGCTTCCAGGGATGTCAGGAAGATTAAGGAGATAATGACTAAAAGGGAGAGAGAATGTGGTTCAGTGAAGTCAAGAGGGTGTGGAAGCCACATACAGACTAAGAGACTGGCATAAAGCTGAAACAACCCTAATCCCAAATCACTTCTTCCCAAGGTAGACTGATGTTCCTTTTCCCCAAGACTGCATTCACAGAGAAAACAGAGGGAGCAGCCATGGCCACAAATTCTGTGTGGGATCAGGGAGGATAAACCAAACTGAAAGGATCTCCTTTCTGTGGGGACCAAAGCCAACTACACAGAGAATCAGGGCAGGAAGATACAATATAAACAACAATTAACCTGGAGATCCACTTCTTTGGAAAATACTGAGTGCTGCTAAGTACTAAGTACTGTGTTAGTAGTAGGGACTGGGACTGGGAATAAAAGCAAATGAGACATGATCCCTGCCCTCAAGGAACTTGCAGTGTAGCAGGGGGAACAAATATCATGTCAAAAAAAAATCACTCTACAGCCAGCTTTGCCCTTATCAGTTGTATAAGACAAATTATTACACTGTATTCTAGAAAATTATAACAACTTAGACCCTGAGACTCAAGAAGGGTAGCACATTTTCTGTCAGTAAAACGGGTATCACACCTATGCTACAAGGTTGTTCTGGGAATGAAATAACACCTCCACAGAGTTTAGAGCACAGAAGTACAAGAAACATGTCCTATCCCTTCAGAGGAAGGAAAAATAACATCTTCTGGAGAGTAGCAGGACAAGGTTTTTGAAGGAGATGGAATATGAGCTAAACTTGCAAGGTTAAGAAGGATTCTGACTAGTAAAGGTAAAAAAGTACAAAGATGCTGAGTGAGGACAATGAGGCAGGAGTTTGAGGGTGAGTACATTAAACCACAGAAGATCTACCACTTGCTGCTTTAAAATTCCTAAACAATGCAATTTGACTATGCGACTCTCCAGCTTCTCAAATGAGATTAGGCCAATGTTCTCATTTTCTGGGGGAGGGAAGGATATTCCGAAGAAAAGACAAAACTGACAGGGAAACAGCAGGCAGAAGTTGGGAGGCAGAGAGATGGAGGCTGGGTTCCCAAGGCTCAATCTTCCCGGATCAAAATAAATGCCTACTAACCATGAGACAGCTGGAATGTCACTGTCTTATAAGTCCAGGCAGCTATCGGACCCAGAATGTTTACATCCCCATTAATGTTTACACGGCACTAGCCAAGTGGCACTGCGTGGTGCCAAAACCAGTGGATACATGGATAGATGTGATCATGCAGCTGGACCCTCAGATCCCTAGGGCTAGCTCTGTAGGCTCATTCTCATCATTTCATTAACTTCACAACAGTAACCACATTGTTTATACCACTGACTCTAAAAATGTGGTTCTCAGACCACCAGCAGTACCAGGAAGTTGTTAGGAATGTAAATTCTCAGGTTCCACCCTAGAGCACTGAATTAGAAACTCTCAAGGTAGGGCCCAGCAATCTATGCTTCAACAAGCCCTCAAGGATGCATGCTGAAGTCTGAGAACCCTTCCTCTGCAAAAGTGAATTTCTGGCTATGGCAGGGTTTTACTCTTTAACTATTACCTTGGATAAATCATTTATATCTTCAAAGGACCAATAAATGAGGAAAGAGGGAATTAGAGCAGAAAGGTCCATTTCCATAGTCTCTTTCAACTGTAACATACTACAATTGATCAGTTCACAAGTGTGCAAATGTTTATATTTCATTAGTTTGAATTGTTGGTGCTGGCATTTGTGGCTCTTGTTGAGAGTATTAGCATAGTATGTTTGAATCCTAATGACTGCTTTGAAAATGTCACCCATCTCCATTATTCAACTTTTTAGGCTAGTAATATTAATGCCATATGAGTAGTAACACCTACATGGGGGGTGGCATGTATTAAAACATGGATTTGTGGTAGAAAAACAACATGACTACAGTGTATTTCCTAGTCTCTGTTGTGGTTATACACTTCAATAAAAATGAGACCTTTCAATGAATTAAAATTATAAACACAAGCTGCCAGAATGAATTTAAATGATTAAATCCTAGAACAACTACTTTTCAAATAAACCTCTACCCAGAATCTAAAAGACTTAACAATGACAGTCAATACTTAAAGGTGAGTCAAATATGTAAGCCATTTGTGCCTTGCAAATCAGCCCAAACCAGGAGTGTAAAATTTAGAGCTCCAAAAATTGAAGAAAATTGAGCTATACCTCAAAGAAATCAGACTGGGGATGAATCAGGATGTTTAAGAACAATTAGCCATCTGTTTTCCAGTGGCGTCCTTCCTCAAGCTATTGATACACACTGACATTTAGATGTAGGATTTGTGAATTAAAATGTAAGTTCTGGGATGGTAGAAATTTTGCCTGTCTTGTCTACTGCTATGCCCTCAGTGCTTAGAATATGGTCAAGCACATAGCAGGTATTCAGTAAATGCATAAATGATCCACAAAATTGATACAGGTGGCACTCTCAAACAGAATTTTCTGTAATGATAAAAAAGTTGTATAAGTTATATTGTCCAATACAGTAGACACTGACTATAGGTGGTACTGAGCACTTAGAATGTTGCTAGTGTAACTTGAGAAAAATGTTTACATTTAAATAGCTATTTAATTGAAAATTATGTAGACACAGTTATAGAGGCTGAGGAAAATGTATGTGGGGGGTGCACAGAAAAACAAGAGTGAGTATATAATGCAGCAAACTGTGTTATTATTTCTGACAGGGAAAGTGGTTCAGATAAAGGCAGATTGGGTGGACAATGCTTCCTGGGCTCCAGATTCTTTCCACTTTCCCTAAAGTCTGTAGCAGCAGCTGTTGAGACAGGGAGGACTGAATTTCAGATTTAAGGAGGAGAGACAACACTCCTCAACCACCAGGGACAAGGTGGTATTGAACCCATGGACACCAACAGCTGATGGAAAGTGACTGCTGTACGGCCAAAGACACCAAGTGTCTACGGAAACAAAAGCAGTGAAGAAGTTGGGATTTCTCTCCTGGCTCAGCTTGCTAGCTGGCTCATGTGTTCATTCAAATATTTTCCAATGCTCCCTAAGTGCCAGGCCCTGTTTTCTTTTCCCTTCTTAGGGGATGTTATCCCAAGCACTGATCCTTGCAATTGAGTCGGACTTTGAGGTTCTTGGGCTTGCCACAAAATAGAGGAAATCTTGGGAAGAAAGGGCTGCCTTGCAAAATGAGATAATTAAATGAGAACCATTTAATCTTAATTGGAAAAAAAAAAAAAAAAGACATGCTCTTTTTTTTCTACCCAAACTAGTGAAAATTGATTGTTGTGTATGTGGCATAAAGCCTAAAATTACAGCATACTATTAGGTGCTGCCTTGACTTTTGGTAAAATCAAGAGGGCCTTGAATGGCCTAACTCCCCACTGGATAAGGTTCCCTAGCAAAGCAACTCTCCTTATCAAAGGTATCAGGCATAGTTCCTGCTTATCCCTGAGTAGAAGGTTTTAGTTCCTAACAAGCAAGTGGAATTATTCAAACAAGCCAATCACATCCTCCCCAGGAATCAGGGGGGACCCCACCCTCTTGATACCACAAACCTGCTTCCCACAACTCCTAGCTATCCATGCTGCTCCTGAGTGCAACTCCCCAGTGGCCCTGTGTGACATGCAGTATGTTTTCACCCCCCCCCCCCCCACCAGCTATGAGTACATGTGACTAATCAACTGCTGTTGATCACATGCATCCTGTGTTGCGTGTTTGGCTCATCCCCTAGGGTGAGTTCCCTCCCTCACCAATGGAGCGAATAGAAAGTCATTAAAACAAGTTCTACATAGAAGCACCTGGGTGCTCAGTTGGTTGAGTGTCAGACTCTTGATTTTGGCTCAGGTCATGATTCCAGGGTTGTGGGATTGAGCCCCATGTCAGGATCCATGCTGAGCATGAAGCCTGCTTAAGATTCTCTCTCTCCCTTCCTCCAACCCTCTCTCCCACTCTGTCAAAAAATTAAAAAAAAATTTAAACCCCCCTCAATTTCTACATATTTTTACAAACTCTTCATAGGTAATTCATCAGTTGTTGCTGGGCCAGATATAATTTATTGATACTTAGGACAATCTCAACCCTTTCAGGGGCATGAAACTTGGAAAAAAACTATATTTCTTAGAGATCCTTATCATCAGATTAGATTTCCATTAGATTATCACTGATTAGAAGCCAGAGCGTGACATTTGAAGGGTGAAAGAAAAGCCATAATTCTCCAGTAGCAGCTATGGGTTAATAGCACTAGACAAAAGACAGAAGGTTTGGTCAGAGACTTCTGAGGGTCCACCAGAGAACCATCTATTTACTTAGGCGCTACAGGCAGCTAAGGCTTTTATTGGCTATTCCCCCATGTCTCCTGCATATCCAATTTCCTAAAATCTGCTATAGCAAATGACTGCACCTTGGTTTATATCCTCTTGGCTTCACCTCTGGTTTCAGCCATGGTTGCACAGTTCCATACAGGCTTCAACTCCATGGTGGCAGCATTCTTCCTCAAGTGCCAGATACACATTTCTATTTTCTGTTCTAGGGTTCCTCTGACATTGCAGATGTCATGGGAGTCGGCTGGGACCACAAAAATGTGGTACGGCTCAGAAATACAGGGAGTTAATATCCATGGGGCAATTCTTGGAAGGCAATGGATAATTCTTCCTACCTTTCATCCCATGGGAGGACAATTCTGGAATGGATTCTATAGGTTTCTAAGTAGGTTCTGCTAGAATCAAGCTCCCATAATGCAATCTCTACAACACACCCCTGTTGGCCATTCCTCTTTGCCTTATTTCTCATTGCTAATCCTGGGATCAGCTCCCAAGTAAACTATCTACTCCTAAGTCCTTGCCTCAAGCTTTACTTTGTGAGGAATCCAAACTAAGAGAGTGGCTTTCCTGACCTTTGCTCCCCCAGCCCTCCAAAGGTTGTATAAGCTTTTGTTTCCCTGTATTAAAATATTTCCTATTCTTCACATTTAGAGTGGCTTCTGTTTTCCTGAACCAACTATAATTAATAGAGTTACACAATATTCCATCACCTAATCATTTTACCTATTACTCTGCAAACAGACATTAAGAGGGGCATCATTATTTTACTTTTGTTATCTTCAGTACTTTGATTACTATGGAAAATATTACTAGTTGTTTTACCAATAGACATTCTTTCAGTACACCTTACTAACAAAACCATATTTGGGTTAACCTGACCCAATATAGCTAACTGTAGACGTGCTGACCATACTGACTCCATCTTTGGTCCTCCATTTTGTTCATGTTAGCTCAGTGATGTCTTTTGGGGCCACATGTTCCGAGCCCCACAGAGATTAATATACATACCTTAGAAATGCCTGCCACGTCTGGGACAGGGGGAGGTTTGTTTTGGCTTCCCATGAATCTATTAGAGATAATATAGTCTTTCCCCTTCCCAATACACAGGTTGTGCCACAAGATCTAATTAAACGGTAGCTGTCAATTAGATGCATGTAAGCCCCATGAGGTGTGTGTAACATCTCATTACAATGCCCTTTGGCATGTCCCCTCACTCTATAAATTATAATCTGTGGACTAAGGTAAGATTTTGTGGAGAATAACTATGCACCTGCTGTGGACTGTCCTCTGCTCAATCCCCCTGTCAGTAAGTTACCCTGAATAAAACTCGGTAAACTGTATGGAGTGGCCTGCTTTGGTTTCCAGTCTCAAAGTGCCTTCTCATTTTGGGAGATACTTTACTGTCTCTCCTGCACCTTCTAACATTGAGCCAAACCTTAATTTTATAGTCTCCATTGAAGTTAGGAGAGACATAGTTCTAACTAATGAGAAACAGAAGTTCACCCTAGAAAAGTTTAAGCTGGCTTCCTTATTTTTTTCTTTTCCCATCTGGAACAATGACATGAAATAAACTTGCCATCCTACATCCACAAGGGACAGTGAGGACAAAAACCACTGCTTGGGAGGCTGATGGTATGATGGAGCTGCCTCAGGAACCCTGAATATTGGTCTCCTCACTTCTTGTTATGTGAGAAAGATAAAGGTCCATTTTGTTAAGCTGCTGTAATGAGTTCTTTTACCCTGCTGAGTGCAATCCCCTTACACTGTCTTCATATTTTTCACTTTGAATCATTTCCTTTGACTTGACTCCTGGAAGGAAACTGCCAGGTCAAGAGAGGTATATACATAAATTTATGATACTAAATGATCTTACAAATGATGCTAAATGATCTTACAAAAGGACTAGATCAATCTACATGGCTACCATCATACTATGACACTATATATTCTGGAAAGGGACACTGTACTTGTTTTGTAATTATCTTGCTAAATAAATTCCATTTCATCACCGGTCTAATATACTATTAGTAAGTTCTAAGCTCATAGGCTACATGGAAAGAAAATGCTCTGTGGAATCCTTACTCATAACAACTGTGAGCAGATTGTCCACTCAATAAAGCAGCACATATTACGATAGCTCTACAATGATTTTTATCACAAGATGACTATTAAAGACAGCCAGCGTGACCTCCTTCAAAGAAAATTTCCCCCACTGTTCCAAACAGAGTACAGTCAAGGGAGACATAGAGATGAAAACACACACAACAATGAGAAGATGACCAGGAGACCAGTGTGGCCAATGGCTTACTAACAGCTAAAGGATCTGCTTCTACCTGCAAAAGATGGAGGGAAAGGTGGAAAAGTCCCTGCATCACTCCAAATTAAAAGATACTGTTAGGGGTGCCTGGCTGATTCAGTCAGAGAAGCATGTGACTCTTTATCTCAGGGTCGTGAGTTCAAGCCCTATGTTGGTTATAAAGATTACTTAAATAAAACTTAAAAAAAATTTTAATGAAAGAACTATTTAATAACAAGAAAAAAAGATGAGCATTTTTATCTGACAGCTCCAGAGCTATTATATAGCCTAAAAGAGATATGAAAGAAACCATGGTAAAGAGATCACAGCAGGGGCACCTGGGTGGCTCAGTCGGTTAAGCGTCCGACTTCGGCTCAGGTCATGATCTCACAGTCCGTGAGTTCGAGCCCTGCGTCGGGCTCTGTGCTGACAGCTCAGAACCTGGAGCCTGCTTCAGATTCTGTGTCTCCCTCTCTCTCTGACCCTCCCCCATTCATGCTCTGTCTCTCTCTGTCTCAAAAATAAATAAACATTAAAAAAAAAAAGAATTTAAAGAGATCACAGCCAAACAGGCGTGCTTATCATGGCTCACCATGCACTATGCCTGTGTAAGCAAAACTCAGCCTCATCTTACATCTGAGCTCATTTTCCCCCTTTATTGGCAACTCTATGAGGAAATATCCTTGGCTAAGTGAATCATCACAACACTGCTTGATGGCAGAGACTCCTGGAATGTCATTCATTCATTCATTCATTCATTCATTCTATTCACTCAATCACTCTTCCTGCATGCCTACTGCCAGCAAGTGGTAACCCCCTGGACTCAAGGAGCTTACCAATCTGGGAGGAAAATGACAAATACAGCAATAATGATAACACAAAGGCACTGCAGGTTAAGAACCACAACAGAAATATGCGATGCTCTAAGAGCTGAGAATAGAATTTCCTTTAGATGGGATGAATGGAATATCCCGCAGGACCTGATGGCAGCCCAGCAGAACCTCAAAGGGTGGGTAGGAGGTCAAGAGGACTATTTAGATGAAAAAGCAATAAATGTGATGCATAGGGCCTAAGTTAGGAAATCTTGGATTTTGTCCCAGTTTGTCTTTTAGATCTTATATGTTACTTAAATTTTGTGAGCCTTGGTTTGCTTACCTATAAAATAGGAAACAGTATCACCCTTCAGAGTTGGTTATTGCATATATTAAATTAGGTAATACATGTGGAAGTATGTTATAAATTATAAAGAGATAGAAATGTAATTAGTGGTCTACTTTTACAATTGTTTTCATTATTCTTTCATATATTGCAAACAGGACAAAAAAGTTCAAATATGGGAAAGTTCAGGGCATAATTGGGACAAGTTTTTCTTTCCAGGCATAAGACATTATGATTTATGTAGTAGACTGTTAAACAATTGTGCATTACCTGTTTGTTCTTTGACACACAGACACGCATAGACACACAAACATACCCAGCGTCAGTTCCCTGAGGTCAGGTGCTGGATTTTACTATGTAAGTGTTGCATGGTAACTGTTATACCATGTTCAAACAAGTTCTTTCAAGTCAAATTTTATATTCTTATGATTTGGGCTATATATATATATTTTTAATGTTTATTTATTTCCAAAAGAGAGACAGAGCATGAGTGGAGGAGGGGCAGAGAGACAGAAAGAGAGAGAGAGAAAGAGAGAGAGAGAGAGACAGAATCCGAAGCAGGCTCCAGACTCTGAGCTGGCAGCACAGAGCCCGATGTGGGGTTTGAACCCACAAACCACGAGATCATGACCTGAGCTGAAGTCGAACGCTCGACTGAGCCACCCAGGTGCCCCTGGGCTATATTTTTAAAATGCTAATTCCAGCATAGTTAACATATAGTACTATATTAGTTTCAGGTGTCCTATATAGTGATCTAACAGGTCCATACGTTACTCAGTGCTCATCAGGAGAAGTGCACTCCTACCTAATCCCCTTCACTTATTTCACCCACCTCCCCTCTGGAAACCATCTATTTGCTCTCTGCAGTTGAGTCTATTTCTTGGTTTGTCTCTTTGTTTTCCTTTGTTCATTTGTTTTTTTTTCTTAAATTCCACATATGAATGAAATCATATGATATTTGTCTCTGACTGGTTTATTCCATTTAGCATTATATTGTCTAGATCCATCTATGTTGTTGCAAATGGCAAGATTTCATTCTTTTCTATGGCTGAATAATATTCCATTGTGTATGTATGTCTGTACGTGTGTGTGTGTGTGTATCTCACATCCTCTTTATCTGTTCATCAATCAATGGACATTTGGGTTGCTTCCATAGCTGGCTACTGTAAGTAATGCTGCAATAAACATAGGGGTGCATGCATCCCTTTGAAATAGCGTTTCTGTATTCTTTGGGTAAATATCCAATAGTGCAATTACTGGGTCACATAGTGTAGTTTTATTTTTATTATTATTATTTTTTGAAGTACCTCCATCCTTTCTTCAACAGTGGCTGCACCACTTTGCATTGTTATCAACAGTGCACGAGGGTTCCTTTTTCCCTACATCTTCACCAACGCTTGTTGTTTCTTCAGTTTTTTATTTTAGACATTTTGACAGATATAAGGTGATATTTCATTTGATTTGAATGTCCTTGATGATGAGTGATCATTTCAATAGATGCAGAAAAAGCATTTGACACAATGCAACAACCACTCATGATTTAAAAGAAAAAAACAAATGCTCAACAAAGTACATTTAGAGGGAACATACCTCAAAATAGTAAAGGCCTTAAATGAAAAACCCATGGCTAACATCATACTTAAAAGGAAAAAATTGAAAGCTTTTCCTGTAAGGTCAGGAAAAAGAGAAGGATGTCCATTCTTACCACTTTTATTTAACACAGCACTGGAAGTCCTACCCACAGCAATCAGACAGTGAGAAGGAATTACAGGCATTCAAACTGGTAAGGAAGCAGTAAAATTTTCATTATTTGCAGATGACACGATACTATATATAGAAAACCCTGAAGACTCCACCAAAATCAACTAGAAGTGATAAATGAATTCAGTAAAGTCACAGGATACAAAATTAATGTACAGAAATCCATTGTATTTCTATACACTAATAATGAAGCAGAAAGAGAAATTAAGCAAACAATCCCATTTACAAGTGAACCAAAAAAACAAAACAAAAACAAAACAAAACAATACCCAGTAATAAATTTAACCAAGTAGGTAAAAGACCTATACTCTGAAAATTAGAAAACATTGATGAAAGACAGTAAAGACGATTTGGGCTATATTAAGTAGGATTAAAGATGTTCCAATTTCATGAGATTGAATATATAACCAGAAAGGAAATCTAAAGCCTTTAATGTAAAAAAGCAGTTCTGCATCAGAAAGGAAGTTGGTACTAACCCACATTTTGATCCTCACCACACCTAGGTAGACTTTCTACCTAGTAAGGATGGGGAAACTTGGAAAAAGAGAATTAGCTTCCCTGCTGATTAGAAAAGTAAATTATGGGATTTAATAATGGCAAATATATCATTGGGCTTTACTTCCTTTTATGATGCTGATAAGTTTGAATATTCAGGAAGTTGGTTTAAAAAATACAGCAGAAAAGACTATTTTTCTTTGTCTAGTTTGGAATGAGTGTAGTCACTAGAGAAGAAGCTTAATTTGAAATGTTATTATTAATAAATGCAGAAATCTGCCCACAGCAAAACTGGCATGAAAATGCTCTAGGAAAGTCAGGATTTCAAGGAAGTGTCCAGTGAAATTACTTACATTACTAATTCATGGCAAAAAAGGTGAGCTTAAATTAAGTAGAGGTTGATATGATTTAAGAATTAATGTTCCTACTCTTCCTAAGTATTTGTATTTAACTGCAACTTATAATAAAATGTTTTATAAATATGATAGATCTAGTTAATGCTTGTATTTAGGGAGTTTAATAGTAAGCCCAATTTTTATATAAAAAGCTTAATTATGTGGAAAAAAAATATGCCCATCTCTTTACTTCAGTTGATTAGTAATCCAGAAATAGACCTAATGGTGTATCTAAGGCCCTACCATTCATGCAGGCACTATATAGGTTTAAGCTATAGGTACCAGCACAGGAAATTAACATTTACTATGCAGTGAATGTGTGCTCAGTGACATGCTAGATGGGACCTTTTCATTGGTGGCTTCACATCATTAAATAGTTATTAGTGTCCTTGCTTTTTTTGGAGCACTCAGAAAGTCATAAGGATAGCTCATAGCAGAGTCATGATTCTAATTAAGGACTGCTAAAGCCCACTGTCTTTGGATCAAAACCATGCTGCTCTCTTTTAGGTATAAACATATACTCAATTCTTATTAATTAGCTTCAAAAACCCAAACCCACCAAATCCCTACATCATCAATAGTCACAAAGGCTCCTAATAAATGCTTTTCTTTAATTCTGATGATTTATTTCTTTTGGCCCTCTACAAAGTGGTCAAAAGGTGTATCTTTTCTCTTTTTTATTTTTTAAAAAATTGAGGAATAAAAGTAACTTTAAAAAACTATTTTTATGTTTAATGACAAAATTCTACCTCCTCTTTAGCCCCTCCCCCCTACACACATTGGGAGATTAGATCCATACGTTTTATTTCCTTTGTGATAAGAAATATTAATTTGCAAAACAATGTTAAGATCCTTCCCAGAGCCCTGTCTCCCAAATCAAGAATGCACTATGTCCTAGACTAAGTAACACATCAGGTAGATTCCTGAAAAAGTCCTCTCACCAATTTTCTGCTACAGCCACTGACTTCTTTTTCTGAAATCACACACATATATGGTGTAAACTTCCTTTTCAAAAATCCGTTCGTGCTTCCTTTTGTCTGATATTTCACATTTCCTCAGCATGTTCCCATGGCATCTTGTATTGCTTTCCAACACATTCTTTCTTCTTGTCAAGCTGATGTTCTTACCTACATCTTTCCATGAACACTCACACACGAACTTCATGCTGCCCTTTTCCACTTCAATATTAATCCCCTACAGGGAATGTCTTCTTTACTTTATTCTAGCAATTCAAACATAATTGCTTCAAGACTTACTTTCTCCAAAATTCTCTCCTGCTATAATTCCTCCTTCACCTACATCTCTCAACAATCACACATCTATTCCTCACCAAATTAAAAAGTCCTAGAGTTGTGGGGCACCTGGGTGGTTCAGCTGATTAAGTGTCCATCTCTTGATTTTGGCTCAGGTCATCTCACAATTCAGTTCCTGGGTTCAAGCCCCACATTGTCTGCACAGAGCCTGCTTGAAATTCTCTCTCTCGGGGCACCTGGGTGGCGCAGTCGGTTAAGCGTCCGACTTCAGCCAGGTCACGATCTCGCGGTCCGCGAGTTCGAGCCCCGCGTCGGGCTCTGGGCTGATGGCTCAGAGCCTGGAGCCTGTTTCCGATTTTGTGTCTCCCTCTCTCTCTGCCCCTCCCCCGTTCATGCTCTGTCTCTCTCTGTCACAAAAATAAATAAACGTTGAAAAAAAAAATTTAAAAAAAAAAAAAAAGAAATTCTCTCTCTCTACCCCTGCCTTTATGTGCACGTGTGTGCTCTCTCTCAAAATAAAAATAAATAAAACTTAAAAAAAAAAAAAAGGCCTAGAGTTTTTAAGAAGCTTCAAAGGGGAAATATTTACATCTCATCACAATACAGGAGTCCTCTTTGCAACACTGAAAACTAGCCAAAATAGAAATAAAGATGGGGGGAGGGGAGGGTTGTTTCCATGGTGAAACTGAAGAGAAGAAATTCATGCTATGAAACAGGGAAGGTTAAACAAAAATTATTAAAAAGGGTATATACGCTCTTCTTTTAATCTCAAACTTTCCTAAGGCTCCAAGGAGAATGTAATTTGCCTCTGAGAAAGGTAAACTGAGTTACCATTATTAATTGGCTTAACTCCGGTCAACTAAACAAACATCAAGGATATGTAAAAATTTCTAAAACTTGTGTTATTTCTTCAAATCTTGCTTTAGGAGCACCTGGGTGGCTCAGCTGGTTGAGTGTCCGACTTCGGCTTAGGTCATGATCTTGCAGTTTGTGACTTTGAGCCCTTATTGGGCTGGCTGCTATCAGCACAAAGCCTGCTTCAGATCTTCTGTGCACCTCTCTCTGCTCCTTTTCTGCTTGTGCTCTCTCAAAAATAAAGTAAATCTTAAAAAAAAAAAAAAGTAAATCTTGCTTTAAATTTAGGATGTTATTGGGGTGTGTGGGTAGCACAGTCGGTTGAGCATCCAAATTCAGCTCAGGTCATGATCTTACAGTTTGGAAGTTCAAGCCCCGAGTTGGGTTCTGTGCTGAGAGCTCAGAGCCTGAAGCCTGCTTCAGATTCTGTGTCTCCCTCTCTCTCTGACCGTCCCTGCTTTGCGTGCTCTCTTGAAAATAAAAATAAACATTAAGAATTTTTTTTAAACAAATTTAGGATGCTACTTAAATGCACAAAACCAATGTACTATTAAGTGTTATACTTCGTTTTTAATCAAGAGTTATATTTTTGTAGAAGCATTAGAGAGAGGCATTAAAATCTTGCTAAAAGTTTACTACCTACTTGTAGCCTACATTAGCTACATAGCCAAGCCTGTCTGGTTGGACCCTGAGACCAGAGCCTGCCATCTAGTGGCAACCAACTCAAATTACAGGTAAAAAATTTGAAGGAGACATTCTAGAAGGAAATACAGATTAACTGTCAATATTGAAACTAAGACTAAAATTCTATGAATGATACATAGTTCAGAATGTGATGTGGCAACTTTTTCATTACTTCCCCCCCCTTAGCAGACTTTTTTGGACATTTCCCCCCAAATGTTCCCTCCAAATTTTAATACCATAGTTATACTGTGTATTTGTTTATGTAGTGATTATATGTTTTTTGTTGTTTTGAGAGAGAGAGAGGGAGGCTGGGAGTGAGAGGGGGAGGGAGGGACAGAGGGAGGGAGGGAGGGAGAGAGAGAGAGAGAGAGAGAGAGAGAGAGAGAGAGAGAATACCAAGCAGGCTCCATGCTCAGCGCAGAGCCCAACATGTGGCTCAATCCCATGACCCTGGGATTATGACCTGAGCCAAAATGAAAAGTCAGACACTCAACCGACTGAGTTGTCCTATTCCCATGTTCTATACAAAACAAGAGTCAGTGCAAGATTTACTATCTTCATTTAATGCAGGGTTGAGGATGACTAAAGAAATTTTAAGTTAAAAGTTAATTTAAGGGGTGCCTGGGTGGCTCAGTCGGTTAAGCATCTGACTCTTGGTTTCAGCTCAGGTCATGATCTCATAGGTTCATGAGGTGGAGCCCCAGACTGGGCTCTGTACTGACAGCAGGATGCCTGTTTGGAATTCTCTCTCTCCCTCTCTCTCTGCCCCTCCTGTGCTATCTTTAAATAAATAAATAAACTTTAAAAAGTTAAATTAAATTATTGGTATCAGGAATGGAGTGTTCCTGTAACAACAAAAAGCACTCAAATATAGGGCATTAACTTGGGGTCAGGCAATAGTGCTGTATGGAAACTCTTAGCAGAGCCTGGGAGAGTAGCAATCCATTTTGCAGTAGGAAAGCATTTTGTTTTAAGTTTACTTATTTTGAGAGAGAGAGAGAGAGCACACGAGCGTGAGCATGAGATGGGGAGGTCAGAGAGAGGGAGAGAATCCCAAGCAGGCTCCACTCTGTCAGCGCACAGCCTGACATGGGGCTAGAACCCATGAACAATGAGATCATGACCTGGGATGAAACCAAGAGTGGGACATTTAACCAACTGAGCCACCCAGGTGCCTCAGGAAAACATTTTTTAAAAACTGTCACCTGTGACAATTTAGGATACAAATAATGCATCTGATAAGCTTGTTGCTTTAGGTGAAAAAGGTGAAAAATGGGATGCTAATAGCATCCTTTGACTGCTGTTGGTTGCATCTGACAACTGTACCATGAAAAAAGATGATTAAAGAAATGGACAGTTTATAAGCAGAAATGAAAGGGACTAAGAGTTCAGAAATTCCAAGTCTTGTAGGATTAGAAGAGCCAACTTCTTTACCCATACTGTAACACAAGAAAACTGAGGAAACCTTTGAACAATTCAGGTCAAGGACCAAATTAAAGGTGTGGCTTTATAACCTTTTAAAAAACCACTGAATGGTTTAAGGTGGTCCCCAACTGGACAACATGACCCAGGAAAAAGAAAAAGGGGGTACCTCTCCCCCTAAGAAGTTCAAGGTACTTAAGATTAAGTCTAGAAAGAGAAGAAGGATTTCCTTCCCTGCCCAGACTTGGTGATGTGATTTGTCTGGCTAATGAAATGTGAGCAGGAGTGATGCATGTCAATCCTGGACTGAAGCTTTAATGGCCACTGCTCCATTAACAGGATGGAATTATTTTCTTACTACCACAAAACTGGCAGTGTTCCAGAGGCTATATCATTAGCCTAGGTCTTAGTAAAGATGAGTAAGCAAAGCTACAGCCCATCCTTGTTGGCATGTAGCATGAGGGAAAAATAAACTTGTGATTGTCATCTACTGCTATTTTGTGGTAGTTTGCTACCACAGCATAAATCAAGCACTCTGAAAAATAGAGGGACTTTTAAAAACATTTCTCAAAACTTCAAAGGAGAAGATGCCTATTTCATATAAGAGAGGTGAAAATTTACTCCAAACAAAGGTAGCGACCAGTGAAGGAGAAAACCTTGATGAATTTAAAACCTAGTTATTAAAGTTCTGTTGGGGATTATACTTTGTAAAAGCTGATCCCCTTTTGATTTTGCCTTCTCACCTCCATTTTTCTAAAAGAACAATCTGAATGGCTGTCTCCCTTAAAGTACCCACCCCCCATACTGAAATTTTATTCACAGTGGTACTACTCAAAAACACATTATGTAACTTCCTCCAAATAATTCTAAATGAAAATTTTAATATTTTGATCAAGAATAAAAATCAACTATATTGGCATATTTAGGATTTTTGTTTGTTTGTTTGTTTGCAATGAACCACCAGAACTGTTTAACTGAAATACCAGATCAGTCAACTCTGATAGATCATGATATACTTAGCACCAATGGTTATAGAATGTTGTATTGAACTCTTAGTTTAGATCCTCATATAGAAGTGACTGCCTCTAATGATATCCACTGTCAATCAATGATCTTTATTCACAAGAGCAAGGAAGATGGCACATACTATGCTCAAACAGCCAGCACGGTGCCTGGCACAGAGCATGTGATCAGTAAGTGCCAGGTCTCATCTCATACCCAGATTCCTCCTTGCTTCTTTATTGAAGAGATCTGGCTGATCAGACTTACTGACGTTTTAAGGTTTTAAAACAAAAATGGCAGATGATTTCTCAACAGCAAAGCTTTTAGAGCTCAGTTTTCTAGACCAGGGTGACAAGCATCTCTTATAGGGCTGGCTCCACTGTCTTAACAGGTTTAATGAAAAGAGAAGGAGAAATTATCAGGAAAAGAACATAGTAACATCCAATAAAGATTAATTTAATTGGCTCCTCTCTCCCCCCATTTTTGAACATCTGGTAATATTCAGAGAAATGCATATGTCCTATTCTTTTACCCTTGAGATACCTCTGGAATAAAAAGGTCACTGTTCCTGAGTAGTAAAATGATGTCTGATATGGTTTAAGTTCTGCTTCTTTCCCTGATATAAAGTCAGGGTTGACATATTAAAAGTCCTAAAAGCCTTCACCCTGGACATTAGCCCTTTGGCCCAGATGCTCTAACAACACCCTGCTGCCAAAAATCATTCCCGTTTTCTCAAAATTGCAATCTTTAAGGTTAAAGAAAAAAATAGTTTCTTCTTCACATGATATCCAGTTAAAAGTAGAGATCACTGTTGCCATGGAAATGGGATTTTTCTTGCAGTACTGGCCTTCTGTTGGCAGATAAAGCCAGTACTATAATCAATAAGTAGTACTTCATTTTCCACACCCCTCCTGGGGTATGGGATTTTGAGCAAAAGCATACAGAACCATATTTGATGGACCCTAAATATCCATGGGTAGAAACCTCTCCTGTGAAATACCAGCTTTTCCAACAAAATGCCAATCTATGCCTTTACCATGCTCTGCTGAAGAATTCACTAAAATTGCTGTAGAAGTATACAGGCCTATCTTTGACTCCTATTAGTTTCCTGTAAGTTTCTTTACTTTTTTTGGCCTTATCTACAAGTCCTTCACTTGTCTGAATTGCTTCTTAATAAAGAACCAACTTGAGTTTAGAACTGCTTAGACCCTGAGTTTTGGAATAAGGTCAAGGGGCATAAATGAATCTTTCTAGAACATTGTGTCTCAAACAATAATCTGTTACTACAATCATGGTGTCACTTTATTCCATTATCATTTAACCTAAAATCTCTCTGGTTTTTCTTTTCATCATCTGGTCATCTTGAAGCTCTGTAATTTTCTCTTCTACACACAGGAACAGCTTGATAGAGAAGATCATTTAAAGCTTTTCCTAAAATAATAGATGAATGGATGATATCGCTTCTTCCCCTGAGTATATATGAAACAGTCAGCATCCACTCCCTGTAGAATTCCACTTTAAAAATACAGGGATTCAAGCAGAGTCTATATTTACACATTTTTACCCCTGACAGTAGAAAAGTCATCGTCTATGCGTAAAGGTCACTTCCTTTCAGAGAAAAGCAAATGGAATAAAAAAGTATCAAAAGGATGCCTAACCACTAGATCAAACTAAATGCCTTGGTGTCATCACAGGTAGACCACCCTAAGACAAGGACTGTGTGCACAGGTATGGGTAGCAAGAGGAAAGGGAACCAAGGCAGAGTCAGTACTATGTGTCACCAAACTCATTCTTCCTTCTGCAGATTACAGTGCTAAACTACATTTCCAAAGCTCTCCTGCAGTTAAGTAAAACCACTTGATTGAATTCTAGTCTAAAACCTGCAAACAGACCCACCTATCTCTATTCTGCATGACCTTACATTCTCTTTCTGACTTCCTTCGCAGGTAGATACAAAGAATCCAGTGGAGGGAGGCTGAATGTGAGAAGATGACCAATTCACACTATAGAGAAATTCTAGGTCCCCAAATTACTATATAGTTCAGGACCCTTCACCTCACCTCCTGCTAATCTACACTAAATCAGGATGTGAGTGATAAATTTTTATCATGTCAAACCACTGAGAATCTGACTTTTTGTTAAAACAACAACCACTACCTACTCTAAAGCAGAAAGCTAAATGGATCCTGAAATGATTCCTTCTGTATGTTCAGCCTACCTTAAAGAGCCAAAACCTTTAGAGCCAACTAAACTTACACAATTAGGATTTTGAGGGGTCTCTTGGTTATTGATCCTCTGAATTTATGTGCCAAGAAGCAGTATTAACAGTGAAAACTTAAAATTGATGGCCAAAAACATAAATAAGAATTATCCCTTCCCTCACTTCCCCATACCCTCATGTCTGAAAACAAAAAGAATAGAAGAAACCATCTCTAAAAGCTGGAACTCATAAATGTCATTTCAGGGTAGAGAAAGAGGACAAGGCAAGGAGAAATGACCATCTCTAACATCTAATCTCTTTCAGATTATTTACTCATCATTTATATGAGGAGATTATCCTCCTACTATACCACTTTTCATTTTGCAAATGTGTAGTATGCAGACTTCTCTGGTTCAATGAGAAAGGTTTCCAAGAAAATTAAATGTCAAGGCTGCTTGGCTTATTGGTTTTGTTCTATATAAATTCCCTTTTTAATTCAGCTTTGAATAATAACATTCCTCAGTGTCAATGTGACAAACCGGCTTCAATCTTAATGGAGTGTGAGAATCAAGAAAGGAGGTGAGGACTAGCCATGGTTCTCATTTTAGCAGATTAGACAGAGAGAATTAAGTCTAAAGACAGCTTTTAATGGCTCCAAGAAAAAGTGGCACATGAGCCTTCAGAATTTTTTTAAGCCTACAGATTATTTGTTCCTGTCTTCTTCCTTTTCCAGAGATTGGTGCCCTGATAAATGTAAAACTTAAAGTAAGCTATAACACTCTCCTGAATGTGAATAGGAAATTGCTAGGAAAGCCAAATTGTCCTGTTAGAGCACCCTCAAGACCACTACTTACTGAGCTGGTGACAGCCCTGGGAGACATAGGCCCAAAGTTCTTCTCCTGACCCTTCAATCCTTCAGTAGCTCGTATGACACCATTCTGTTACAGAATTTCCAACATTGGAGGTGGGCAGTGGTGGTTGATGGTGAAGATCCACTTAAGTGAGGATCCAATATTTACTCAAAAAAGATTTTTATCTTGGGGCACCTGGGTGGCTAAGTCGGTTAAGCGTCCAACTTTGGCTCAGGTCATGATCTCGCAGTTTGTGGGTTTGAGCCCCATGTCGGGCTCTGTGCTGACAGCTCAGAGCCTAGAGCCTGCTTCAGATTCTGTGTCTCCCTCCCTCCCGCCACCTCTCTCTGCCCCTTCCCCACTCATGCTCTGTCTCTCTCTCAGAAATAAACATTAATAAAAAAGATTTTAATCCTTTTTGACACCTTTTTCACTTTACATATATAAAGAAATAAAACAGAAGTTAAGAGAATAGCTTACGTGCATCTTATTAGTCCAGGCTCTCAGAAATAAAATTTTAGTCTATGTAATTTGCATATGCAGGGCACACATAAGCATGTG
Organism: Leopardus geoffroyi; assembly: GCF_018350155.1. NCBI lineage: Eukaryota > Metazoa > Chordata > Mammalia > Carnivora > Felidae > Leopardus > Leopardus geoffroyi. Next base: position 129,776,892 of record NC_059333.1, read on the forward strand.
ATCTCAAAATTCTTTCCTATTAGAATGAAAAAGTGTTATAACTGTGAAAAGCTTAGAATAAAACATAGTGCAATTCCTTCACATTACATGTGAGACGACAGCCCAGAAAGGTTAACTGACTTGTCTGCCCAAGGTCTTGTTCTCTGATATGATGAAGTGATTTGATATGACAGAACATGCACATACACACACCGAGGAGAAATTATATACTAATTTGTATGTTAAACCTTCAGATGTCTGGAACCAATATGATATTTAAAATATCATATCCTCAAAGTAGGCATCATCCAACAAAATTATTCTTAAAGACTTGAAACCTAGGATTAGAAAAGCTGTTGCCAACCTTGTTGCCAAGATTTTATCAAAAGGAAACTTAGATTGGGGAGACTTTTTTCCTTATATGCTCTTTCCAGGGATAATTGCACAGATCAATGGAGGACATATTTTCCACGATTTGTCACAATATGCTCTCAACTGATATTTCTGTTTCTACTCACAAATAGGATAGACTAAGTTTTAAACTGAGTCTTGATTTCTAAGCCTTTTCAGAGTATTAAAAATTGACCCAGCACAGTGGTTGATGCTATGCATTTTAAAATGATTTTAGGGGGCGCCTGGGTGGCGCAGTCGGTTAAGCGTCCGACTTCAGCCAGGTCACGATCTCGCGGTCTGTGAGTTCGAGCCCCGTGTCAGGCTCTGGGCTGATGGCTCAGAGCCTGGAGCCGGTTTTGATTCTGTGTCTCCCTCTCTCTCTGCCCCTCCCCCGTTCATGCTCTGTCTCTCTCTGTCCCAAAAATAAATAAACGTTGAAAAAAAAAATTTTTTTTTAAAAAATAAAATGATTTTAGGGGTGCCTGGGTGGCTCAGTTAGTTGAGTGTCTAACTCTTGACTTGATTTCGGCAGGTCATGATCCCAGGGTTGTGGGATTAAGCCCCACGTCGGGCTCCACGCTATGAAGCCTGTTTAGGATTCTCTCTCCCCTCTGTCCCTCTCCCCTGCTTATGCATGTTCTCTCTAAAATTAAAAAAAAAAAATCATTTTATATGACATGGCTCTGCAGGCGTGGTCAGACCTAGGACAGTAAGGAATTAGTTACAAGTTATATTTACAATAGGAAGAGAACAGTAGGATTAATTCAAATGGTTGGGGGAAGTTAACCAACTCTTTTTACCACCAATGTTTGGAAAGTAAGATTCAGAAATATGCTACTAATGGATCACAAACACTGTGAAGCAACCCTTAATAGTTCCTATTGAAGTGAACAGTGTTGGCTCTGGCGAAAATATCAAAATTAAAGCAAAAAAACGGCTTATTACTCTTGATCCTCCAAGCTGAGAAGGATGTCAGCCGTGTTCTGGAATCTGCATCCTCTGACAGAATGAAAAGGTCTTTAATTCATTTGCTAAACATAGTGGAGGCAGCTGCTTATTCCTAGATCAAAGTTTTTCTATAGCTGCAGAAGTCAACAAACACTCACAGTTCTGCCTCCTATGCCATGGCCAGGAGTCAGCCTGTAGGATCTTTAGCTCTGCAAATGAAAAGGGAAATACACACACACATGGGTAGAATGTCAAGGAAGAGTGTACCAACTCTCCTTTCCACCTGTTCCACTTCAGGTTCAGGTGGCCGCAGGGAGTAGGAATTGGGTTACTGCATATATAAATAGTGCCCAAGCATGGAACACAAGAAGCCTGCATGGCACTGGACATGAAATGGAAAACACAAGCACCTTTGGTGATAGGCAGAAGTGCAGGTAGGGTAAAGGGCAGAGAAGTATAAGAGTCAATAGAAAGCACTGACATGTCCATTCAATGGGGGAAACAACTGCTTGTAGCTGGGACCCCCAATGAGAAAGTTACTTTTCCAACCAAAAGTACCTTAAAATATCCCCTATTTATTCTTTAGTCAGAGCACTGAAACAGGACACAGATTAGAGAATAGACAAAGCCAGAGCAACAAAGGCAACTCTAACCTGGGTTAGAGCAGACAGCTATAATTCTGTAGAACTTGTGGCAGGAAGGAAACTTCCTTACAAATACAGCAATGAAGACCATATTTTAAGAGACCTTCCAGGAGGTGTGAAAGCAGAAACCAAAACGAACTTTAGACAAGAAAGAAAAACCTTACTGGTTTACTATCATGTAATCAAGAATATCATGGAAAAGGATCAGCAGGAAAAAAGTCAATGTTCTACTGAATATCCATGCACAAATTAACGATATAAATTCATGGATTGATTATGAATGTATATAGTGGGCTTTTTCAAAGTTGAACCCACAGAGCATGCAACTGGAAAGTGCAGAGGACAATGTAATTACAAAAATCTTTTTAATTAAAGATTTTTTAATTACAAAAATCTTTTTAATTAACAAAATGTTAAAGTGCTATCCATAACTAATTTGGCCTTCTTTTTGAGCCATCACCTGCTGTTACGGAGAAAATGTTATACTATTCGTACTCTTAACCAATCTCCATTTAAACAACCAGCTGAATTAACCAGCACCCTCCATTCCGTCTCCTCACCATACGGTTTCCTGTGATATGCAGAGTACTCACAGGTTACAGGCTTCTGTCTGGGATGTCTACACAGTGTCTGTTTTCAAAAGTCAATTGTGTCCCCAAATCTATTTATGACCACCTTATGTATTATTTTAGTTATGTAATATAATTAATCACACTACAAAATAGGGGAAAAAACAACTGTGAAGATAAAGAGTTGTCTGTACAAAAACTAAATTGAATGCTTTGAACAGACTTAAAGTGAGTTTCCTTTAACAATGATTTCAATTGAGTGTCAAGGCAATTGTAAGGTTTTTTTTTTAACTTAAAAAAAAACTAAGATTCTATCTCAAAATTCTTTGCAAGCAGCTTAAGGAGTTATTGACCTAGTAAAAAAATACAATTAGAAATTGTAGACAAAGCATGATAGGTTTAATTAATGCTAGAAATAAGAACTCTAATTGGAAGACCAATATATGAAGAAAGGATGTTGGCCCCACATTAAAAGAATGCTGTATGAATATACATTAACAGTAAATTAAAATAAAATGTTTAAGATATATACAAATATAAATATAATTATTTATCATTCTTTGTTTTAACCATTATTAAAAAAAATTGGTTCTGATCACATCTGATATATTGCCTTTCACTGTAACTAAATGTTCAATCTACCTTACACTTTACCTCAGTACTATAATTTAAACAGCTGCTTTAGGAAGTTCGGAGGATCCTGGGAAGATAGCGGCATAGGAGGATGGTGGGCTCACCGCACGTCCTGCTGATCACTTAGATTCCACCTACACCTGCCTAAATAACCCAGAAAACAGCGAGAAGAATAGCAGAACAGAGTCTCAGGAGCCAAGCGCAGAGGAGAGGCCCACGGAGGAGGGTAGGAAGGGCGGCGAGGCGGTGCGCACTACACGGACTGGCGGGAGGGAGCCAGGGTGGAGGGGCGGCCCGCCGGCCAAGCAGAGCCCCTGAGTCTGGCAATAGCGGAGGGGCCAGACGGAGTGTGTTCTAACAGCAAGCGGGACTTAACATCTGGAAGGTTATAAGTTAACAGCTCTGCTCGGAGAGCAGAGCGGGAAGGCTGGAGGACAACGGGAGGGAGAGTTGCTGAGACCTGGGACAACAGAGCTCAGTTTGGCGGGGAACAAAGGCGCTCGCCAGCACCATCTCCCTCGCCCATCCCCCAGCCAAAATCCCAAAGGGAACCGGTTCCTGCCAGGGAACTTGCCTGCACCGCAAACACACCCAACACTGTACTTCTGCGGATCCATCCTTCTGGCGGCGGGTCTGACTCCCTCCTGGTGCCACAGGGCTTCTCCTGAAGCGGATCTCCAAAGGAAAAGTGAGCTGAGCCTGCCCCTCCCGCCCCTGTGCACCTTGCTGATCCACGCCAGCTAATAGGCCAGATTCCCAGCACCACAAGCCTGGCAGTGTGCAAGTAGCCCAGACAGGCCACGCCACCCCACAGTGAATCCTGCCCCTAGGAGAGGGGAAGAGAAAGCACACACCAGTCTGACTGTGGCCCCAGCGGTGGGCTGGGGACAGACATCAGGTGTGACTGTGGCCCTGCCCACCAACGCAAGTTATTCAAGACAGCACAGTGGAAGTGCCCCGCAGTTCGGCACCACTCCAGGAACTATCCAAAATGACAAAACAGAAGAATTCCCCTCAAAAAAACGTCCAGGAAATAACAACAGCTAACGAACTGATCAAAAACGACTTAAACAATATAAAAGAAAGTGAATTTAGAATAATAGTCATAAAATTAATCACTGGTCTTGAAAACAGTATAAAGGACAGCAGAGAATCTCTTGCTACAGAGATCAAGGGACTAAGGAACAGCCAGGAGGAGATAAAAAATGCTATCAATGAGCTGCAAAATAAAATGGAGACAACCACGGCTCAGATTGAAGAGGCAGAGGACAGAATAGGTGAACTAGAAGATAAAATTATGGAAAAAGAGGAAGCTGAGAAAAAGGTAAAAAAATCCAGGAGTATGAGGGGAAAATTAGAGAACTAAGTGATGCACTAAAGACAAATAATCTACGCATAATTGGTATTCCAGAGGAGGAAGAGAGAGGGAAAGGTGCTGAAGGTGTACTTGAAGAAATAATAGCTGAGAACTTCCCTGATCTGGGAAAGGAAAAAGACATTGAAATCCAAGAGGCACAGAGAACTCCCTTCAGACGTAATTTGAATCGACTTTCTGCACAACATATCATAGTCAAACTGGCAAAATACAAGGATAAAGAGAAAATTCTGAAAGCAGCTAGAGATAAACATGCTCTAACATATAAAGGGAGACCTATAAGACTCGTGACTGATCTCTCTACTGAAACTTGGCAGGCCAGAAAGGAATGGCAGGAGATCTTCAATGTGATGAACAGAAAAAATATGCAGCCGAGAATCCTTTATCCAGCAAGTCTGTCATTCAGAATAGAAGGAGAGATAAAGGTCTTCCCAAACAAACAAAAACTGAAGGAATTCGTCACCACGAAACCAGCCCTACAAGAGATCCTAAGGGGGATCCTGTGAGACAAAGTACCAGAGACATCGCTACAAGCATGAAACCTACGGACATCACAATGACTCTAAACCCGTATCTTTCTATAATAACACTGAATGTAAATGGACTAAATGTGCCAACCAAAAGACATAGGGTATCATAATGGGTAAAAAAACAAGACCCATCTATTTGCTGTCTACAGGAGACTCATTTTAGACCTGAGGACACCTTCAGATTGAGAGTGAGGGGATGGAGAACTATTTATCATGCTACTGGAAGTCAAAAGAAAGCTAGAGTAGCCATACTTATATCAGACAAACTAGACTTTAAATTAAAGGCTGTAACAAGAGATGAAGACGGGCATTATATAATAATCACAGGGTCTATCCATCAAGAAGAGCTAACAATTATAAATGTCTATGCACCTAATACGGGAGCCCCCAAATATATAAAACAATTACAAACATAAGCAACCTTATTGATAAGAATGTGGTAATTGCAGGGGACTTTAGTACCCCACTTACAACAATGGATAGGTCATCTGGACACAGGATCCATAAAGAAACAAGGGCCCTGAATGATACATTGGATTGGATGGACTTGACACATATATTTAGAACTCTGCATCCCAAAGCAACAGAATATACTTTCTTCTCGAGTGCACATGGAACATTCTCCAAGATGGATCACATACTGGGTCACAAAACAGCACTTCATAAATTTACAAGAATTGAAATTATACCATGCATACTTTCAGACCACAATGCTATGAAGCTTGAAATCAACCACAGGAAAAAGTCTGGAAAACCTCCAAAAGCATAGAGGTTAAAGAACACCCTACTAAAGAATGAATGGGTCAACCAGGCAATTAGAGAAGAAATTAAAAAATATATGGAAACAAATGAAAATGAAAATACAACAATCCAAACGCTTTGGGATGCAGCGAAGGCAGTCCTGAGAGGAAAATACATTGCAATCCAGGCCTATCTCAAGAAACAAGAAAAATTCCAAATACAAAATCTAACAGCACACCTAAAGGAAATAGAAGCAGAACAGCAAAGACACCCCAAACCCAGCAGAAGAAGAGAAATAATAAAGATCAGAGCAGAAATAAACAATATAGAATCTAAAAAAATTGTACAGCAGATCAACGAAACCAAGAGTTGGTTTTTTAAAAAAAAATAAACAAAATTGATAAACCTCTAGCCAGGCTTCTCAAAAGGAAAGGGGAGATGACCCAAATAGATAAAATCATGAATGAAAATGGAATTATTGCAACCAATCCCTCAAAAATACAAGCAATTATCAGGGAATACTATGAAAAATTATATGCCAACAAACTGGAAAACCCGGAAGAAATGGACATATTCCTAAGCACCCACACACTTCCAAAACTCAAACAGGAAGAAATAGAAAGCTTGAACAGACCCATAACCAGCAAAGAAACTGAATCAGTCATCAAAAATCTCCCAACAAATATGAGTCCAGGACCAGATGGCTTCCCAGGGGAGTTCTACCAGACGTTTAAAGCAGAGATAATACCTATCCTTCTCAAGCTATTCCAAAAAATAGAAAGGGAAGGAAAACTTCCAGACTCATTCTACGAAGCCAGTATTACTTTGATTCCTAAACCAGACAGAGACCCAGTAAAAAAAGAGAACTACAGGCCAATATCCCTGATGAATATGGATGCAAAAATTCTCAATAAGATACTAGCAAATCGAATTCAACAACATATAAAAAGAATTATTCCCCATGATCAAGTGGGATTCATTCCTGGGATGCAGGGCTGGTTCATCATTCACAAATCAATCAACGTGATACATCACGTTAATAAAAGAGAAGATAAGAACTGTATGATCCTGTCAATCGATGCAGAAAAGGCCTTTGACAAAATTCAGCAATGTTTCTAAATAAAAACCCTCGAGAAAGTTGGGATAGAAGGAACATACTTAAAGATCATAAAAGCCATTTATGAAAAGCCCACAGCTAACATCATCCTCAATGGGGAAAAACTGAGAGCTTTTTCCCTGAGATCAGGAACACGACAGGGATGTCCACTCTCACCACTATTGTTTAACATAGTGTTGGAAGTTCTAGCATCAGCAATCAGACAACAAAAGGAAATCAAAGGCATCAAAATTGGCAAAGATGAAGTCAAGCTTTCACTTTTTGCAGATGACATGATATTATACATGGAAAACCCGAAAGACTCCACCAAAAGTCTGCTAGAACTGATAAATGAATTTAGCAAAGTTGCGGGATACAAAATCAATGTACAGAAATCAGTTGCATTCTTATACACTAATAATGAAGCAACAGAAAGACAAATAAAGAAACTGATTCCATTCACAATTGCACCAAGAAGCATAAAATACCTAGGAATAAATCTAACCAAAGATGTCAAAGATCTGTATGCTGAAAACTACAGAAAGCTTATGAAGGAAATTGAAGAAGATATAAAGAAATGGAAAAACATTCCGTGCTCATGGGTTAGAAGAATAAATATTGTTAAATATTGTTAAAATGTCAATACTATCCTTTAGAAAATACTCATACCCTGACAGCTTTCCCTCTTCCTCTACTGGCACCCAGCCCTCCCCAGCGTCTGATGGGGTTTGGGGGCAGTCATCTGGCCTTGTGTCAGTCCTTTCATATGCATTGCCTGGCACCCACTGGTTTGTAGTAACATCTCATTTCCCTGTCACCATGTGTCTTTCTGGCCTCTTGATGCTAAAGTACCATGCTGGCCACTTCTTTTACCTCCAGTAATGCTCCCAGGTAGGTCTTGCCAATGCCCTTTTGTTTTTCAGCCCTGGCTGGCTGCATACCCCAGAGTGTGCTCCTTTACCATTCAGCCCCCTGCCCAGTGGTCTGCCCCAACATCTGCTGTAATGATTCTGATTCTCACCTCAGCAAACCTGCTGCATGATAAGTGAGCTGCTGCATATTGGCTTGTAGAGCACAATGCTCCTTCACAGTCCCCAGTCCCACTAAGAGCACAGGGGCAGAACCCTGAGTCTGCAGGGCTACTCTGAAGTCCTCAGTCTCTCAACACCAAAGTGCAGAACTAACTGTGGAAATGCCTTTCTTACACACATTTATGTTTCCCTTCCTCTTTTTATTTTCCTTTGCCCATCTTTACCCTAGCCAGGACAGAGGCAGACATTTCTTTTCTCATATCATCTTTTCCTTCTTCCCAATTCCAGTCTCTCTGCACTATAGAAGAGCCTCATGAGCTGGGCCCTCTAGGTTTGTCTTCTCTATACCTACGGGGCAGATACAATAATTTAATGGACCTTCTCACTCCTCAGTGTCTGCTTTCATACCCATTGTCTCACCAGTTTCCTATGCTGAAGTCATAAACCTACTGTGCCTTAAGAATAACATCCTATAATGAGACAGACTTAGAGGGGAAGAGAAGATGTATTATTATAATATCTGTGAAGACATACATTTATTTGTTTTTATATATTTACTCATTCCAGAGTGAGGAGTCAAGCAGTTCCAACTAATATTTTTGTTTTTATAATAAATTCTTCTCTACTTCTAGCTAAAGATTAATATCTGCTATTTCTAGAAAGATGTCTGGACTGGACAATACAGTGAGGATGCTAATGCAAGAAACGACAAAACTGAGTCAGGTGCACCTCCCACAGAATCATCTGATCAAGACATATTTGGTTTAGGTCTGTTTCACAAGGAGTATCATATCTGGACTTCAGAAGGCTTTGTTAAAAGGACAGCTGTATTTAGCACATCTCTAGCTGGGCCCTGTGCTCCTGGAATAAGGGAAGAATGGTTTGCTGGCTGAGGCAGACATAAATGGCTAAGACGGTGTTTAAGGGCACAAGAATATTAAAACAGGAAGAAATATTTTACTGTGAACCTTCAAACCAGCAGACAATAAAAACAGCAATATGACAACGTTTGCCACTACCTAGTATTCCTAGAATTCCCTTCTTACGGTCTGCTAATGCACAAATGTGGCCAGCAACAAACCCACACTGGAATCTCAGGCTATTCTCTCTAAAGAGTGATCCCCAGCAGGTCTTTTTAAAGCTCCCACTGACATGTAAGCTCAGACAACTCTCTGTGGAGACTCAAACCTATGAATTTTCCTAGAGAAAAGTAAATTTTAATCTTTCATGTTTTCCTTAGGACTATCGGTCTTGGAAGGAAAAGTTAATCTTCTCTGCTCTCAATACAATCTGGTTAATTGATCTACAGTGGGAAGGAAGGACTCTGTTTCCATTAAAATTGGAATGAAAAGCTGGCAGTCAAGTGCATGCAGAAACTACTGGACCTTGACACATCTGACAGATAAATGGCAGCCTGGTGGCAGATCAAGCCAGGTGGGAATGCCTAGATAGGGTGGGATCTACTAGGTGGAGTACTAGGCAAAGAAGACTTGGGGTTTAGAGGCAAAGACTACTGCCACAGGTTCATTGTGTCTTAAGATATCTTTGATGCAATTCTCCGGGCAAAAAGACTTCTGAATATTTAGACTGTTTCAATATTAACCACATTCTTATTTTCAGGGCCCAAAGCATAAAAGCTGAAATTTAATTTTGGTCACTGTCAAATTATTTGATATGAGAACTTCCAAAGACTGGACTTAGAACTGCTTTTATGTTAGCTAGCTGGCTAAACCTTTATAACAATGATCAAAATCCAAGATTAATATGGTGACAGTGAACAATCTCCCCTCCTCTGGTTAACTGAAATTCATGCTTCTGGATTTGGTTTGCTGAAAGCTTAATTTTCTTGGAGCAAAATCATTCCTGGAAAATCTTTATATATTCCACTTAAATGTGCCTGAAAATGTTTCTCTTTTTGCAATGGGGTCTTTCATAAGAAGATAATCTCTGAGTCCAGGCTGTGGGAAGGGCAACTTTAGTGATGAAGTGACCCTAAACAGTATTTAGAAAGAATGCTGATTTTGCCCTCAAAAAGCATAGACCTAAGGAAGGAAGCTGTTAACAGGAGTGAAATTAAACACACATTCAGTTTCCAAGTTCAGAGCAATCATAAGGAGCAGTGAAGCCCCTGAGTGATTTCCTCACTTACGATGAAGACAAATAAAGAAATCTGGCATGACAGGACATAGGTAAGGCCACTCAGGCTCTTCTCTTCTGGGACAGTACAACTGGATCACAGATGAAACTCCTCCATACCTTTACTGACACTTGGCACCATCAACTTCCTATGGTTATCTAGTTTCCTGTGTCAATAACTAGACTGAAGTTAACTTTTAAGCATACACTTAATACAGATTTTCTTTATCTGAAAACAATTTGTAAAAAGTCACTAATTCTCTGAATATACACCAAATGGAATGCTTTTTGGAACTTATGTGTTTTTCCTGACAGAACTAATATACCTACCATACAACATCCTTTATTTCATACGGGATGTTCATAGCACAATTATAGTGAAAGTAACTTCATGAATTTGTGTGTCAACCTTGCGCAGGGGCCATGCTAACCTTCTCTGTGTCATTCCAATTTTAGTACATGGGCTGCTGAAACAAGGACCATAATGAAAGTAATTTAAACAAAATCTATTTCAGGGCTTCATTTTATTTCCTTTGTTAGCCAAATGATTCTCTCTGGAAGTATCTACTGTGTCCTGATTGTCTAATTCTACCAGATCTTCATTTGTTAATGCTGATCATGTGACTCAAAGCAGTTTTCCAACATCACTTCCAACAGCTTCATGAATTCTAGCCTTGTAAGACCTAAATGTTTAATAATTTTGGTGATGAGAAGTAGGAAAGATAATATTTAAGAGCAGGACTCTGGAACCAGATTGCCTGGGGTCTACTCTTGGTTCTACCGTTTCTAGGCAACATACCCTTGGGAAAATTACTGAAGTCTCTGTGTCTCAGTTTCCTCATCTGTAAAATGGAAAAATACGGATAACTCTATCTCATTGGGTTGTTGTGAGGGCTAAATGCAAAGCATTTATAGCAGTGCTTCACATACGATCAACACTATATGGGTGTTGACTATCATCATCATCACCATCATCATCATCAAAGTCTGAGGTGTAGAGAATCTTTAGCAGCAAGACTGCAAGTATGCATAAGTCATGGGAACTTTTGACACCAAAAGGGTAAATGAGACATAAAGTAAATAAATGAGGAAAGTAATGTTTCTCTATCAGGAAATTGTTATAATCTAGCTATTTCTATTTCTTTAAACTCTTCTCTTAATCTTGAGTCCCCATAAACAGGATAATTAGTGATTTACGCTTGGCTCATTTAAGAGTTAGGCTTTTTCAGAAAAAGTTTAATTCAGTGGAGTCCCATCCTAATTGTAACTAAATGGGCATCTATCGAACTAAATTTTATGCTATTTTTCTTCATGCCCCCTTGCAGTGCTTCTCAATCTTTTCACAAAAGAACACATAACTAGATTGAACTAATATATACCACTTCACCCCCTCCCAATCCCATATTCTGAAGTCTTGGTTATAGTGTAAAATGGCCTCTCTGATCAAGAAATTTCCTTGAAGTCTCCTGTTTCACCTTTAAAATCACGTACATTTTACTTTATAGTCTGTAATATGTACACATCATTTTAATATAAAAATAATTTTTAAATTATCATCAATACAACTTGTTTATTTTGTCCTCAACATCCTAAAGTAAAACCGTTACTCTCTGAAAGCATATCACATTCATCTGTTTATTCTATAGCTTTGCTAACTTTTTTCATGTATCTAGTAAGTGTGGACAAATGACAATAGTGGAGACACAGATTAATGGAAAGTCAAGTTACCACCATTACTATTTATCCGGTGGTGAATTACCTAAATATCAGGAGAAAGTGTGAACCAATGACTTCATGTTAACAAATAAGTAAAATAACGAAAAAGACCAACTCACCTCACAGAGCTGCCTCTTGCTAATAATACCCACTGCTTTTAGTTGCCTAATCTTCAACACTTATCTAAATGTTAGGAACATGAGCTAGGGCGGTATGAGGTTTAACTGTTGTCTGCAAGTGGACACATCAGTATGAAGATTAAACATGCCCATAAAGTATACATAGATAATGCATTTGTCCAAAACCAAAATCACCACAATTATGCACAAATATCTGTATTTTAGAATGTGTCTACTACTAGAAATACATATTAATGAACAGATCATGTTTTGGGGCACAACTGTCTCCACAAAAAATCCAGCAGTATATTTTAACAGACTTTGATCTTTTAAAATCTGATTTTCATATTTTGACCACTTCTTTGTGGAGGAAGTAATATGATATTTAGCTGCATACACACCAACAATACCTATTTATGTTTTTTGATGATGTTTTACAATGTTAATGTATGTCTGAACATTGGATACATTTTGAACTAAATATGTTTACAATTAAAATTTTGGTACTACATTTTGAGTAGTTTTGGTTTAACTATATTTTAAATTATATGTGATCTTTCCTCTCCCCATTTATACCTTAGTTAATCGAGAGCTTGGAGATCCTGAAGTCTATAGTAGGGTTTTCAACAGGCAGCATCTTAGAAACTTTCAATTTGTTTTTTTAACTAAGCAGAAATGGAACGGCAGTCTTAAGCACTTGGGTAGCTTTTACTATCTTTTATACAACATAGTTCTGTGCATGCATAGGTGGACAGTGTAAATACAGTTTTTCTATTGCAGTCATAAATGGAACTAAAACGCTTAGTTTGGAATTTGTTGTTTTTTGTTTTTCGCTTTTTAGTTTGGAATTGTTTAAAATTTTTTTTTTAATGTTTATTTAGTTTTGAGAAAGACAGAGCAGGGGTCAGGGAGGGGCAGAGAGAGGAGGAGACAGAATCTGAAGCAGGCTCAAGGCTACAAACTGTTGGCAAACAGCCCAACGTGGGGCTCAAACTCACGAACCAGGAGACCATGACCTGAGCTGAAGTCGGACGCTTAACCAACTGAGCCATCCATGTGCTGTTTGGAATTCTTAAAGAAGAAAATCTCCCAGGAAGTGCACACACTACTATTCTTTACAAGTAGATGGAGAAATAACATTAAGTTTTCTCTTTTTTCATGAAATTTTTTGTCTTTTTTATTTTTATTGCTTAAATATTAGTTAACATATAGTGCAACACTGGTTTCAGGAATAGAATTCAGTGATTCATCACTTACAAATGCCCTCCTTAATACCCATCACCCATTTGCCCATCCCCCACCTACTTCCCTCCATCTGCCCTCAGTTTGTTCTTTCATGAAACAAAAATTAATGTTTATTTTTGAGAGAGAAACAGAGTGTGAATGGAGGAAGGAGACACAGAACTCAAAGCAGGCTCCAGGTTCTGAGCTGTCAACACAAAGCCTGACACAGGGCTTGAACTCATGGACTGCAAGATCACAATTGGAGCCAAAGTTAGACACTTAACCAACTGAGCCACCCAGGAGCCCTTGTTCTCTGTCTTTAAGAGTCTCTCATAGTTTGTTTCCCTCTCTCTACCCCACCCCACCGCCCACATATGTTCATCTGTTTAGATTCCACAAATGAATGAAATGATATGGCATTTGTCTTTCTCTGACTGGCTTATTTTGCTTAGCATAATACACTCTAACTCCATCCACATTGTTGCAAATGGCAAGATTTCATTCTTTTTGATGGTTGAGTAATATTCCATGGGATATATATACCACATCTTCTTTATCCATTCATCAATTAACATTTGGGTTCTCTCCATAGTTTGGCTATTATTGATAATTCTGCTATATAAACATTGGGGTGCATGAACCCCTTTGAATCTGTGTTTTCATATCCTTTTGATAAATACCTAGTAGTGCAATTGCTGGATCACAGGATAGTTCTATTTTCAGTTTTCTGAGAAACTTCCATACTGTTCACCAAAGTGGCTGCACCAGTTTGCATTCCCACCAACACTTCAAAAGGGCTCCCCTTTCTCTACATCCTTGCCAACACCTGTTGTTTCTTATGTTGTTAATTTTAAGCCATTCTGACAGGTGTGAGGTATCTCATTGTGATTTTGATTTGTAGTTTCCTGGTGATAATGTGATGCATCATCCATTTCTTAATTAGGTTATTTGCTTTTTAGGTGTGTTTTTGATAAGTTCTTTATAGATTTTACCTATATCTTATAAAGGGTTATATGAACATTTATAAAAGCTAACCTTTTCATGAAATTTTAAGGAAAATATTTTAATAAAAAATATGAATGCTGTGGTATATAAGTTAGCCCTTTCTCCATGTCTCCGTACTGTTAACATCAGAGTAGTATTGAAATAATGAATACACTGTTAATGAACTCAAGAAAATAGAAGTGTTAGTATCTGACCCTGACCTTGTTTCTAGTACACCTGTGCTGAGATGACCTGTTGTTATTCAACCAGCTAATCATTTCTTTTGTTCAAATCACTGTGTTTTTACTCACTGGGGCTAATCTACACAGCCATCTGGTATTTGATAGATAATTGCCTGTTCCAAATCCCACGAGTCTGAAAGTCATCTTCAGGGGAAACTGAACTAGATACATTCTTCCCAGGTAAAGCAACTACCAAAGTCAAGAGGGAACTCTTGGAGGGAAACTAAATTATAACTTTCAATTGGAATGCAGATTTTGCCCCATGTTACAGTGAACCTAGAATTTATATAGGAAATGATGGTTCTGATACTCTGTAGTGTGACTTAGCCTAGAATCTGCTTCCACTTCCCTGGGCAACCTTGTCTCCTGCCAGTCCAACTGACACAGCATCTCCAGGGATGAGGCTCACAAAACTGTAGTTCTACAAGCTCTCAGGTGATTCTAACGTATATTCTAGACCCTGTGGATAAACTAGTCAACAGCACACAGTCCCTTTCCTGCATAGATAATATTTAAGGATTATGTTTATATTATAATCACTATTTTTCTGAGGATAAAAGAAGTACATGCTTACTGCAGAAAACTTGAAAAATACAGAGAAGTCTAAAGATAAGCCCAGAACCATACCATCCAATAATAACCACAGTTAATGTTCTATATAAACCTGCAAACACTTCTTTTTCCAAAAAGTAAGATTACACAATACAAGGAAGTCAGTGGTCTTTTTCTCACTTACCAACACATCATCAAGAGCTTTCAATGGGACAGTGTCTTTTTATTGATTTGTAAACTCTTTACAATTAATGATTTAATTTTAATGTTTATTTATTTTGAGAGAAGGCAGCGGGGTGGGTGGTGTGTGTGTGAGAGAAAATCCCAAGCAGGGTCCACACTGTCAACACACAGCTCAATGTGGGGCTTGATCTCACAAATTGTGATCATGACCTGAGCTGAAATCAAGAGTCAGACACTTAACTGAGCCACCTAGGCGCCCTGTAGTTAATGATTTTAAAATGCTCTTCTCAGTTACTTTGGGTCATTCAATGTATACTGCATCCAAGTCTGCCCAAGCCTAATCTACCTTTGGTATTTACTCTCTCAGAAGGATCCCAAGGACTGTCTCTTGGGCTCCAAATGAGCAAAGAAGCTCTCACAAAGCCCTGCATCTCCATGAAAGGGTGATCTAAAGATTGTCCTCAATCCATCCCTTCAAGGCACTCTGCTGCACAGGCTTTTTTTTCTTCTTCTTCTTTTTTTTTTTTTTTTTTTTAAGAGAGAGAGTGTGTGAAAGTGGGGGGAGGGGAGGGAGGGAGAGGCAGAGAGAGAGAGAGAGAAAGAGAATGAATGAATGAATGAATGAATGAATCTTAAGCAGGCTCCATGCTCAGCGCAGAGCCCAATGCAGGGTTCAATCCCACAATTCTGGGATCATGACCTGAGCTGAAATCAAGAGTTGGACGCTCAACCAACTGAGCCAGCCAAGCACCCCATGCTCTGCTGCTTTTGACCCTTTTAGGAGTGATATGAAAATATGCTATATAAACAGATGTTCTTTATAATAAGCCTGCAGTCTTCTCAGGTATTCAGTAAAAATACAGAAAAGTGACTTTTAAAAGAAACAAGTAGAGTTTCATGAAATTTAATTTTAATAAGCACCTTATATCCCTCATATCAATGGCTGTAATGTTAATTTTTGCCATTATATGAATATAAAAGCACAAAAAATCTTTTCCCAGAAGATACTGTGCATTCCCCATCTACATTGCTTTGTACTTTTTTTCAATATGGTACCCTGGTTGGATACATTAACTGTCTCCCATATAGACTTTAAAATACAGATAGTCCCTGACATAGGATCATTCAACTTAAGAGTTTTCTATTTTATAATGGTATGAAAGTGATAAGCATTATAGTAGAAATCACACTTTGAATTGTGATCTTTTCCCATGCTAACAGTATGAGGTACTGTACTCTTGTGATGCTGGACAGAGACCTGCAGATTCCAGGCAGCCAGGCAATCACTAAGGAAAACAATCAATACACTTATAAATACTTTTCACTTTCAGTAAAGTATTTCATAAATTACATGAGATAGTCAACACTTTATTTTGAAATAGGCTTTATGCTAGATGATTTTGCCCAACCATAGGCTACGTAAGTGTCTGACCACGTTTAAGGTAGGCTGGGATAAGCTATGATTGTTGGCAGGTTAGGTGTATTAAATGCATTTTCAACTTATGGTATTTTCAACTTATGATGGGCTTAACAAGACCTAAACCCACTGTGGAGATCGGTATATTTGTTATTAACGGTATTTTCCAAAGAAATAATACTTGTATTGTGAACACTTAAGGTTAGCAAAAGAAATGGCTCTCACAAGAACCCTGTAATATATCCAGGGTTGTCACACTTAGCCGCAAAACCTTGTTATATTCACAAGTTTATCAGCAATGCCAACACGGTGCCTGATGCACAGGAGTCATTAAGACCTGAACTATTAGGTTAAAGGTCTTGACCACAAATGTGGCCAGTAAGTTGACAGAGTAAGGATGCTCCCAAACCCAGGACTCTCACTAGAAATTTGGTGTTCCTTGTCTTATATCACACTGCTTCTTGCTGGCCTCCTAAGCTCCAACACAAAGCTCTTTCATTCTCACAGGCTACTGGGTCTTCACTGTTCAGCTCAGGGACTTGCCAGTTGTTCACGGTATCAGGATTTCCACACATGGCTCATAAACTGGCTGGGTTAAGGATTGTGTTAAATCACTGGTGTATTCCATTACCTGAACTAGCCTTTAAAGGAGCCAAGAAACTCTTCATGGTGTTACATCAAGTCAGGGAGAAATCCTTGCCCCTGCCACCCATGCTGTGACTTGACACTTGGCCTTGTCTGCTGAAATGATTAAAATTATTCTTGCCACATATAAAAAGGCACTAAATATAGTTCATGCAGAGGTAGGCACATAAAGATGGTTTTGCTGGCCGTTCTATAAATTAATGTGATTTGAGAGATCAATTCTAGCACAGAAAAAGGGAAAGGAGAATTATAAAGAGATAAATTAAGCATCTCTGATTGGAAGTCACAAGATGAAACCCAGGTAAGGGTAACTAGTAACAGGCAAAATCCTTGCTTCGAATAGTGACAAAACTGAAAATCAGGAACTTGAGGCTGAAACACATAGCTGTCAAAGAACAAGTCTCTGGTGTGGGACAGACTGGGGCCTTTGCCAGCAGCCTGAGCTTTAGAAACCTGGCAGCCAGTGTTAATGGGACTCAGAGGGAAGCAAAAGGTGAGAGTTGAGGAAGGTCTACCTGGTGTCAAAATTCTCCAGATTTCTTAGATCCAGGCCACTTAACCTTACCCTTCCACCCTTCAGGGAGGCAAAGGGCTGAAATATGCTTCCTCTCTCACAGTCTACTAGGCTGCAGTTGTTATTCCTTTTAATTTGGTTTCTGGTACAGAAAGGTTTGGGGATCAGAGCAAGCAGCACTGTGAGCTCCTGTATGATGGTCCCCAGGGCAGAGTTGCGGGTGGCCTGACTAGGGCAAACAGCATCTCCTTCCCCCATCCCTCCAATGTCAACCATGACAGATGTTACTACGTATAATTTTCTGCTCTCCTTAACCTCTTTGTTTCCTGGAATATGTAATGAATTTAGGAGCAATTTAGCCATTGGTGTAAGCCATCATTGATGTAAGCCATCACTGGTGTAAGTGGTGTAAACACTGTGCCATCCCAGGGAATCATATGTGGTTCCCACACCTCTCCTGGCTGTTACCTACCACATTGCCTCTTCCCTACTGGATGGAGAAGATAGATAATTGCCACTTTACATAACAATTTACTCTAAGAGGAGGGGAGGGAGGAAAAGGAAAGCAAGGCAATAAGCCAGTAGCCCATCTCAGAAATAGGGTTCCCCTGACCTCAGCCTTCTGAATCTCTTTCCCTCATGAATATTTATGTGCCTTGGCACTCTCTGGGGGATGGCAGCTGAGAGGCTCAAGACTGTGGCAGGTAGAAACAGAACTAACAGGCAAGCATTGGAAAGCAGGCAATAACCATTAAATCCAAGTTTCTTGGATGCAGGATGGACTTCTGACCAAAATCTAGGTGAGGTGGGGGAAACACTCAGCCCCAGATGTTACTATAATGCCTACAATACCTTTTGGAAACCACATTCCCAGCCAACTGTTTCATATGCTTCCAGAAATAAACAGAATGCAGCTGGGAGCTCTGAGCTGTGCTACTCTGCAAATCATTTAACTGCATACAAATGATAGCTATTATACAGCCAGGATCCCCCAGGGAAATAATTTCTATTCCCAACTTCTCTTATAACCTGATGAGTCAGTTGAGGTCAGCTGGTTGGAGCACTGTGCTAAAGAAGCCAAGGGCTCAGAAAAGCTTCTTCGGCAGACCTGCTTCCTTCAGACTACATCCAGTGATACTAAGGTCTGTCTTACAAATATGCGTTGGACCTAAAGGAGCCTAACAGAAAGCACTAATGGTTCTAGAAGCCAGAACCCACTACCAGAGAAAAAAGTTAGGAACAAAGTATGACCTGAAACCAACTTTAGGAATCAGAGTCATTGTCATGACTGTATAGTAAGATCATTCTTCATCTTGGTCTGCTTATCAAGCTGTCTGGTATCAAGTTCTTTTCTCTGCCTGTAACAGTTCCCCTTCTCTTGTAGGTTCAGTTTCTAATCCACAATAGTTAAAAACAAAATAATAAAGTTAACAACATCATCTAATCAGAGTCCATAAGGATCTAAGTGAGGAAGAACTTTTTGATAATAGACATCTCCTCGATCCTTGGTCCAAAGCTTTGTAGCAGGATACTAAAAATGAAGAGACTTACCTTTTTATTTAGTTTTTCAAATTTTTATTTAAATTTTAGTTAATATACAGTGCAATATTGGTTTCAGGAGAATTCAGTGATTCATCACTTACAACACCCAGTGCTCATCATAACAAGTGTCCTCCTTAATATCCATCACCCATCTAGCCTGTCCCCCACCTATGTCTCTCCATCTACTCTCAGTTTGTTCTCTAAGAGTCTCTCATGGTTTATTTCCCTCTCTCTTCTCTCCCCTCCGTATGTTCACCTGTTTTTTTCTTAAATTCCACATATGAGTGAAATGATATGGCATTTGTCTTTCTCTGACGGGCTTATTTTGCTTAGCATAATACATTCTAGTTCCAACCACATTGTTGCAAATGTTAAGATTTCATTCTTTTTGATGGTTGAGTAATATTCCATGGGATAGATATACCACATCTTTATCCATTCATCAGTCACTGGACATCTGCGTTCTCTCCATAGCTTGGCTACTGTTGATAATGCTGCTATAAACATCAGGGTGCATGAACCCCTGTGAATCTGTATTTTTGTATCCTTTTGGTAAATGCCTTGTGGTGCAATTGCTGGATTGTAGGGTAGTTCTATTTTTAACTCAATACTGTTGTCCAGAGTGGCTGCTCCAGTTTGCATTCCCACCAACAGTGCAAGAGTGTTCCCCTTTCTCCACATCCTCACCAACACCTGTTGTTTGTGTTGTTAATTTTAATCATTCAGACTGACAGATGTGAAGTGGTATCTCATTGTGATTTTGATTTCTATTTCCCTGATGATGAGTAATGTTGAGCATCTTTTCATGTGTCTGTTAGCCATCTGGATGTCTTCTGTGGAAAAGTATCTACTCGTAAGACTTACCTTTTGTGTATTTAGTTCCTAATAAAAAGTTTGTGGGATTCAATGCTCCCCAAGTAGAGCTATTTCATAGTCTTTCTTAAGTACCATTCAGTTTAGATTTAGAATTCATTAAAATCTTCCAGTTTACTCTTTTTTGTTGTATGTGTAGCAGTAACATAATTGTTAATGTATGAATATGACCAGTCTCACCTCCACCACCTACACCCCAGGGTTCCAAGCCTGCCTTTTTGACTCCTGGCTTTTTGTTATGCTGATTCAGAAAATGGGTCCAGCACCTGGAGGCTCTCAGCAAGGTCACACATGTTTGAGAATCGTTCTTTTGTTGGGAGTTAGCAGGGAGACCGAAAGAATAGCATTGGTGGAGTGGATGCCATGAGTGCTGGGTATTGTGAGGGATTATAGATGGCAAGACAGGATTTTGTCAAGTCTTGTAAAAGGTGAAAAGTACACTCTCTCACCTTTAACATTTGCTTGAGGAAATAAAGATTTTAGTTGCTTTCAGTCCTATTTTTCTGAACAGCTATTTCTCTGAACATGTCACTGCATAAAATCAGGACCAAATGGGCCCCAGTTATATTAAGGTTTCATCTTTTTGTTTTTCTCTAATACAATTAATAATAGCTAACATTTACTTAGCACTTACCAAGTGTCATTCATTTATTCAATACATATTAGCTGAACGCCTACTATGTTCTAGGTACCACTGTATGCACTGAGGAAACAATAAAAAAAATAGGCCATAAAAGATCTTGGACTTCATGAAGTTTATTTTCCAATGGAAGTAAACAGATAATGAATAAACAAGACCTGAAGAGTGATAGGTAGCTACATGAGAGCAATTAAACAATGTTTCTTTGAGGATCTTCAGCTGGAATCTGATAGTGTGAAGAAGCTATCATGTGAGGATCAGTGGACAAGTATTCTAGGAAGCAGAAATAGCTTGTATACAAGCGCCAATGTCAGCAGGTACTGGGGAGTGTGTAAAAAAAATCCATGCAGTTGAATGGAAAGGGCAAGACTGTATAAAATGACATTCAAGGTGGAGGCACAGGCCAGATTATGCAGGGCTATGCAGGCTTGGGTGAGGAGCTTGGGTTTTATGGAGTGTGCCAAAATTCAGAAGTCACTGGAGGATTTTAAGCAAGGAAGTGGTAAGATTGTGGTAAGAATTTTAAAAGACCATATTGGCTTTTATATAGAAAATAGCTTTCAGGGGGGCAGGTTGAAAGCAGCAAGGTCAGGTAGGAGGCCATTCATTACAAGGGCTCAAGTGATAGCATGTAGCCTTAATGTCAGATACCAATCCTTTGCATGCACATAGTTCATTAAATCCTCAAGCAGACCTCCACAGAGTAGAACTTGGCATGACTGACCCAGATACTTAAGAAGTGGCCAAGATGGCTGGGCCGAGTGACTTGCAAACAGCAGGCCAACAAGTCCTCAAAGTCAATGGAGGTTTGAAGGCACAGCCAGGTTACCAGTGACAGCAAGGCATCATCAACTGAGTAGATCCACCCTGGGAGAAGCCCCATCAGTTTTTCTATAATGGAAAGCATTCAAAGGTGACAGCCCAAAGCTACCAGCCCAGCCATACTCTAATTAAAGGGACTTGGCTCCAGGGTCCAAGGCTAAAATATTTTTAACCTGTGCCTGGAACAACAATGTTCAAACACTCTGGAATGTAGTCCTAGGGCTCAGGGACTTGAAGGAACTCAGAATGGAAACTAGGTCTTGTTTGGTCTTGATGGCAGAATGGAGCATCCAGGGGAAGCCCTTTTCCCAACTACCTTCCTGAAACTTCTCCTCCTATGACAAAGACCTAAATCTACAGTTAAAGCCACGGTACACCTTTTAGATACCTTCACCCTTTCACTGCTTTAGTTTTCACAAAAACCTCAGCTTCCTGCTGACACTGCTGTTTAAATGTTAAATGAGTGACACCAACTAAAAGTGAACAGAAGTTAATTACTAAGGAAGTCCAAGCTTCGTATGTTAATTGGTGTTAAGGAAAGTTACCATGTTCTCCAAGTCATAAAGTTGGGAGTAACTATTAGTTTGTGTCTTTTCTTTCTCTTCATTCCTCCTTTTCTGTACCATCCCCCCATCCCTATATCTCTCTCCCACCCTCTCCCTTACCCTCTTTCCTTTCATCCCTTGTCCCCTTTCCTTAAGTCAACAGTAAGTAAGTCAATCACGCTAGAAAAAGCTTCCCTTCAATCTAGGATTACAGATATTATACCTGTTTAAATGGATGTGGAGAAATAAGGTATTAAGTTGGGTAAATTCTGAGGCCTACCCTGAAATCTGCTTTTGCTCACAGTTATAGTTCATGTAAACTCTAAATTTAAAAAATTCTCACAAATGATATCTGTCAACCTTCCAATGCTCCAACTAATATTTATTCCTTTCTTCAATAAACAGAAGATAGAAATTAAGTGGAAAAGAACATGGGCTGGCAAGCCAAAGATCAGAATTGTATTCTTACAATGAGAACTTGAGTAAAGCTCTGGAGTCCTTTAGACCTTTGTGTCTTGGTTTATGTAACAAGGGAGCCAGACCAGAGTGCTCCCTAAATTCAATTCAGTGTGAGGAATTTAGATAATGCATGAAAAGACACTAGGGTAAACCACTAAGGAAAATGCTTTCTTGTTTGCTAAAATTGCAGAAACAACCTAGAATAAAAATGGAGTATTGTTTTAGATCCAAATCCAACTCTTGGTATGAGATGGTTTATGAATTGGAATCACACATGTTCCTACAATTTCATGTCCAAATCTACTAACAAAGCAAAACCAAGCAGTTGTTGTTTCCTCATATGATTCCACTGAATGGTGTCAGCTCTTCTTCTCCCACCAGATCCACTTTCCAGGACCCTTTCCTCCTGCATCATGGAGTTCTGGGAACTCCTAACTCCACTAGCAAACACTATGATTTCCCTGCATGTTAGACCCACATTATGTTGAAGACTTTGACCTGAATCTGTGACCCACCTAAGGTGAAGTGGGCCCTAAAGCAAGCCCATTAGCCCCAGATGCCTTCTGCCTCAGGCTGGCCATAAAGCAGCCAGCTGTCCTTATAAGCATATACTATAGTAGGAGAACAGTGCAAAGCCTACCACAGATCACTATAGTTCTTGAAAGCTATTAACAGAGAAGGTGATTGTGAATCAGGAATTTTCTGTTTGATATCCTGGCTCTCCCATTTTTCTCAACATGCATTCACACTTGTAGTGATAGCAGAAACAAAACTACTATTTCTGTGTCTTTGTTGATCTTCCCAAATAAAATGGAACAAAACAAATACACAGATTGAAGAGTAAGTCAGAAAAAAGTGGAAAGTGGAAGCAGAATGAAGACATTCAGAGTATCAATTAAAGGAAAGAGGCCCTAGAGCCACAATGCTTGAATCTGAATACCAGCTCTGCCTCTGTTTGGGTAAGTCATTTAACTTCTCTGTGACTGTGCTTCCTCATGGAGATAACAACAGTACCCATTCATGGGGCTGTTGTGAAATTAAGTTAACAAGAACATGTGGAACAGTGCCTGGCCCCACGTTAGAGCCATGTGAGTGTTAATGATCACTATCACTATTATCATCATCATGGGTTTTTCAAAATTGAATGCAAACTTTTGGTTCTACTCTTGGAAAGAATTACACCAGAAATATGTCAAGTAAGGTACAAGAACTCTCAATGATTAGGTAGTTGAAGGGGTGGATCCCCTTGAACAGATGGAGGAAAATAGAGCATGGATAAATGCAGCCAAGGAGAACTGAGAGAATTGCACAGGTGTATAAATGCTTTTAAATATCTAAATCCCAGGAAAATGAGCTGTGGGAATTTACCTAACTTAATTAAGAAAACTAGAATAAAAACGAATGTACAGGTGGAAAATCACAAAGTATGTCATAGTGATGAGTTCCTACTCATCACTGTCAACTGGTAAGATAAGTGACATATGGAACACCTTACTACTGGATTAAATAGAAAATCACAGAAGACAATCTATCAGAAATAGCAGGATGTCACAAGTGAGTATCTGGGGAGAAAATGAATGCAATCTAGGTAGAATGTAAGTGATATGTCTGCATTTTTGCCATCCTTTTCCAGGTGATTCCTCACATGCTCTAACAGATACAGCACAACCGTTAACTCTCTATATATGGGAAAGGCTGATGGTATTTATGGCATTTACAGTCTGGTAAACATATTTACAGGCTGAGCTCTATTCTCCTGTGTTAGCCAACTATTCACAAGCTCTGATTAGTAGCTGGTTGACATCAGCCAGCTGTGGAAAAGGTCAACAGGAGATAGTAACCACAGACATTAGCCCTATGACATCATCTCGCAAAGCTGCCTATTTACTGAATTAATTCTCCTGCCCCTTATTCTTGAGATACTCAGTTTTTCAAGTACTACAGGAAGAGAGATAGTGCTCTCTCATTTCCTTCCATACACATTGCACACACTTGGATTTAGGAAAGGGTGACATGCCAAAGTATCCACAATTTGCTTTGCATGGTTGAATTATGGACAATTATGGACCTACTGGCTTTATAGCATTTTTCAATTACCTATGAAAAATAGGTCACTTTTGCGATGTTAAAAAAAAAAAAAAGAACTAAAAGTTTGTTTCTCTAGGCCAATCTACTTCACGTCTAAACAATCTCTAAGATATATGAGGTACAACAGAGAGAAATGTAGAGGGAAGAACTGACTGTGTGTGTGTGTGAGTTTTAATCTTTACAGGGAGTTGACAAGACTCACAGGATTAAGAGGATTAAAGGACAAAACCTATTTGCAAATGCCTAGTCCAGTACCTGGCATATGGTACATAGGATTTGCTCCCAAAATATGAGTTTAGGGGCACCTGGGTGGCTCAGTCGATTGAGCATCCAAGTTCAGCTCAGGTCATGATATCACGGCTCATGAGTTTGAGCCCTGTGTCAGGCTCTGTGCTGAGAGCTAGGACCCTGGAGCCTGCTTAGGATTCTGTGTCTCTGTCTCTCTCCATGCCTCCCCTGCTCATGCTCTGTCTTTCCCTCTCTCAAAAGTAAATAAACATTTTTTTTTTTTTATAAAAAGGATGGGTTTAGTTCTTCAATCTAAAGAGACTACATGCTCAAAAGGTCCATGTTACTGCCTCCAGTGCTGGCACCAACCAGCCTTCTGACAGACTCACAGTGCCCAGGACAGGCTAATTGTTCATCCAAGAACAAAGAAAGGACCTCATTCACCTGGCTTACACACACTCAGAGAAAGGTATATTCAATGGGGGTACACTGGCATCATTCTAATTGAATGGCTCAAATCCTCAAAGTTAGTGACTACAATAATGGACACTTACTATATTCTTTAATGCAGAAAAAAGTACAATCTAAAATAGTTCTGTCTGAGGCATCATCCAGAAGGTTTTGTTGTTCTCGTTTTGAAGAGTATTCTTATTCAAAATGCCACTCCTTGCATGGCTCTTAAGCCCAGGCTCATGATCACATGGTCTAAAATGGGTTTAATCTTCTCTAAGTGAGAAAAGTATGTCAAGTAAGAACTTGAAACTGAGTATGAGTTTACTTTGCCTAAAATAAGACCTTTGTTGAAAGGTCTTTATTTTTAAAGAAATAAATATATACAAAAAAGGTAACTCATCTTCTATAATTTTTCAACCACTCTTCCAAATACTGTTATAGTCAAATAGAAATTTTGGGTGGATACTGGAGAAGATGGTGGCATAGGAGGATGCTGGGCTCACCTCATCCTGCTGATCACTTAGATTCCACTCACATCTGCCTAAATAACCCAGAAAACCACCAGAAGACTAGCAGAATGGACTCTCCAGAGCCAAGCGTAGACAGGCCCAAAGAAGAGGGTAGGAAGGGCAGTGAGGCAGTGTGTGCTACACAGACTGGTGGGAGAGGCCTGGGAGGTGGAGGGGCAGCCCGCCCAGCAACGCGGGATCCCCGAGGCTGGTTTGCAAAAGTGGAGGGGCTGGACTGCATGAGTTCTGAAAGCCAGAGGGACTTAACATCTGGAATGTTTTAAGTCAACAGCTCTGCTCGGAGAGTGGGAGGGCAAGAGGACACTGGGAGGGAGAGGTGTTGAGCCCTGGAAGACAAAGCTCAGCTCGGTGGGGAACAAAGGCGCTGGCCAGTGCCATCTCCCTCTCCCATCCCCCAGCCAAAACCCCAAAGGGAACCAGTTCACCAAACTTGCTTGCACCGCACAAACACCCAACGCCGTGCTTCTGTGGATCCATCCCTCCGACAGGTCAGCCTTCCTCCCGGCCAGATCCCATCAAAGCAGTACCACAAGCCCGGCAGTGTGCAAGTAGCCCAGACAGGGGCCACACCACTCCACAGTGAGTCCTGCCCCTGGGAGGGGGTAGATAAGGTACACACCAGTCTGACTGTGGCCCCAGCGGTGGGCTGGGTACAGACATCAGGTCTGACTGTGGCCCTGCTCACCAATGCAAATTACACCAGACAGCACAGGGGAAGTGCCCTGCAGTTCTGTGCCACCCCAGGGACTATCCCAAAGGATGAAACGGAAGAATTCTCCTCAAAAGAAACTCCAGGAAGTAGCGACAGCTAACGAATTGATCAAAAACGATTTAAGCATTATAACAGAAGAAGAATTTAGAATAAGAGTTGTAAAATTAATTGCTGGGCTTGAAAAAAGTACAGATGACAGCAGAGAATCTATTGCTACAGAGATCAAGGGACTAAGAAATAGTTATGAGGAGGTAAAAAAAAATGCTATAAATGAGGTGCAAAATAAAATGGAGGTGACCACAGCTCGGAGTGAAGAGGCAGAGGAGAGAATAGGTGAATTAGAAGGTAAAATTACGGAAAAAGAGGAAGCTGAGAAAAAGATAAAAAAAATCCAGGAGTATGAGGGGAGAATCAGAGAACTAAGTGATGCAATCAAACACAACAATATCCGTATAACAGGAATTCCAGAAGAGGAAAAGAGAGAGAAAGGGGCTGAAGGTGTACATGAAGAAATCATAGCTGAGAACTTCCCTGATCTGGGGAAGGAAAAAGACATTGAAATCCAAGAGGCACAGAGAACACCCTTCAGACGTAACCTGAATCTATCTTCTGCACGACATATCATAGTGGAAGTGGCAAAATACAAAGATAAAGAGAAAATTCGGAAAGCAGCTAGGGATAAACATGCTCTAACATATAAAGGGAGACCAATAAGACTAGTGACAGACCTATCTACTGAAACTTGGCAGGCCAGAAAGGAATGGAAGGAAATCTTCAATGTGATGAACAGAAAAAACACGCAGCCGAGAATCCTTTATCCAGCAAGTCTGTCATTCAGAATAGAAGGAGAGATAAAGGTTTCCCAAACAAATAAAAACTGAAACACCATTAAACCAGCCCTACAAGAGATCCTAAGGGGGATTGTGTGAGTGAAATGTTACAAGGACCACAAAGTACCAGAGACAGCACTACAAGCATGAAACCTACAGATGTCACAATGACTCTAAACCCATATCTCTGTATAATAACACTGAATGTAAATGGACTAAATGCTCCAACCAAAAGACATAGGGCATCAAAATGGGTAAAAAAACAAGACCCATCTATTTGCTGTCTACAAGAGACTCATTTTAGACCTGAGGACACTTTCAGATTGAAAGTGAGGGGATGGAGAACTATCTATCATGCAACTGGAAATGAAAAGAAAGCTGGAGTAACCATACTTATATCAGACAAACTAGACTTTAAATTAAAGGCTGTAACAAGAGATGAAGAAGGGCATTATATAATAATCACAGGGTCTATCCATCAGGAAGAGCTAACAATTATAAATGTCTATGCGCCAAATACAGGAGCCCCCAAATATATAAAACAATTACTCACAAACATAAGCAACCTTATTGACAAGAATGTGGTAATTGCAGGGGACTTTAGTACCCCACTTACAACAATGGATAGGTCATCTGGACACAGGATCCATAAAGAAACAAGGGCCCTGAATGATACATTGGATTGGATGGACTTGACACATATATTTAGAACTCTGCATCCCAAAGCAACAGAATATACTTTCTTCTCGAGTACACATGGAACATTCTCTAAGATAGATCACATATTGGGTCACAAGACAGCCCTTAACAAGTACAAAGGAATTGAGATCATACCATGCCATACTTTCAGACCACAATGCTATGAAGCTTGAAATCAACCACAGGAAAAAGTCCGGAAAACCTCCAAAAGCATGGAGGTTAAAGAACACCCTACTAAAGAATGAATGGGTCAACCAGGCAATTAGAGAAGAAATTAAAAAATATATGGAAACAAACGAAAATGAAAATACAACAATCCAAACGCTTTGGGATGCAGCGAAGGCAGTCCTGAGAGGAAAATACATTGCAATCCAGGCCTATCTCAAGAAACAAGAAAAATCCCAAATACAAAATCTAACAGCACACCTAAAGGAAATAGAAGCAGAACAGCAAAGACACCCCAAACCCAGCAGAAGAAGAGAAATAATAAAGATCAGAGCAGAAATAAACAATATAGAATCTAAAAAAAACTGTAGAACAGATCAACGAAACCAAGAGTTGGTTTTTTAAAAAAATAAACAAAATTGATAAACCTCTAGCCAGGCTTCTCAAAAGGAAAAGGGAGATGACCCAAATAGATAAAATCATGAATGAAAATGGAATTATTACAACCAATTCCTCAGAAATACAAGCAATTATCAGGGAATACTATGAAAAATTATATGCCAACAAACTGGAAAACCTGGAAGAAATGGACATATTCCTAAGCACCCACACACTCCCAAAACTCAAACAGGAAGAAATAGAAAACTTGAACAGACCCATAACCATCAAAGATATTGAATCAGTTATCAAAAATCTCTCAACAAATATGAGTCCAGGACCAGATGGCTTCCCAGGGGAATTCTACCAGACATTTAAAGCAGAGATAATACCTATCCTTCTCAAGTTGTTCCAAAAAATAGAAAGGGAAGGAAAACTTCCAGACTCATTCTACGAAGCCAGCATTACGTTGATTCCTAAAGCAGACAGAGACCCAGAAAAAAAGAGAACTACAGGCCAATATCCCTGATGAATAGGGATGCAAAAATTGTCAATAAGATACTAGCAAATCGAATTCAACAGCATATAAAAAGAATTATTCACCATGATCAAGTGGGATTCATTCCTGGGCTGCAGGGCTGGTTCAACATTCGCAAATCAGTCAACGTGATACATCACATCAATAAAAGAAAAGATAAGAACCATATGATCCTGTCAATCGATGCAGAAAATGCATTTGATGAAATTCAGCATCGTTTCTTAATAAAAACCCTTGGGAAAGTCAGGTAGAAGGAACATACTTAAACATCATAAAAGCTATTTATGAAAAGCCCACAGCTAATATCATCCTCAATGGGGAAAAACAGAAAGCTTTACCCCTGAGATCAGGAACATGACAGGGATGTCCACTCTCACCGCTGTTGTTTAACACAGTGTTGGAAGTGCTAGCATCAGCAATCAGACAGCAAAAGGAAATTAAAGGCATCAAAATTGGCGAAGATGAAGTCAAGCTTTCACTTTTTGCAGATGACATGATATTATACATGTAAAATCCGACACTCTCCACCAAAAGTCTGCTAGAACTGATACATGAATTCAGCCAAGTTCCAGGATACAAATAAAA
Organism: Leopardus geoffroyi; assembly: GCF_018350155.1. Lineage (NCBI taxonomy): Eukaryota > Metazoa > Chordata > Mammalia > Carnivora > Felidae > Leopardus > Leopardus geoffroyi. The sequence continues at coordinate 129,806,650 of NC_059333.1, forward strand.
AATCAATGTATAGAAATCAGTTGCATTCTTATACACTAATAATGAAGCAACAGAAAGACAAACAAACTGATCCCATTCACAACTGCACCAAGAAGCATAAAATACCTAGGAATAAACCTAACCAAAGATGTAAAGATTTGTATGCTGAAAACTATAGAAAGCTTATGAAGGAAATTGAAGAAGATATAAAGAAATGGAAAAACATTCTGTGCTCATGGGTTAGAAGAATAAATATTGTTAAAATGCCAATACTACCCAAAGCTATCTACACATTCAATGCAATCCCAATCAAAATTGCACCAGCATTCTTCTTGAAGCTAGAACAAGCAATCCTAAAATTTGTATGGAACCACAAAAGACGCCGAATACCCAAAGTAATTTTGAAGAAGAAGACCAAAGCAGGAGGCATCACAATCCCAGACTTGAGTCTCTACTACAAAGCTGTAATCATCAAGACAGCATGGTATTGGCACAAAAAGAGACACATAGACCAATGGAATAGAAACCCCAGAACTAGACCCACAAAAGTATGGCCAACTAATCTTTGACAAAGCAGGAAATAATATCCAATGGAAAAAAGACAGTCTCTTTAACAAATGGTACTAGGAGAACTGGACAGCAACATGCAGAAGGATGAAACTAGACCACTTTCTTACATCATTCCCAAAAACAAACCTAAAATGGATAAAGGACCTGAATGTGAGACAGGAAACCATCAAAACCCTAGAGGACAAAGCAGGAAAAAAACCTCTCTGACCTCAGCTGCAGAAATTTCTTACTTGACACATCCCCAAGGGCAACGGAATTAAAAGCAAAAATGAACTATTGGGACCCCTTCAAGATAAAAAGCTTCTGCACCGCAAAGGACACAATCAACAAAACTAAAAGGCAACCAACGGAATGGGAAAAGATATTTGCAAATGACATATCAGACAAAGGGCTAGTATCCAAAATCTATAAAGGGCTCACCAAACTCTACACCCGAAAAACAAATAATCCAGTGAAGAAATGGGCAGAAAACATGAATAGACACTTCTCTAAAGAAGACATCCAGATGGCCAACAGGCACATGAAAAGATGCTCAATGTCACTCCTCATCAGGGAAATACAAATCAAAACAACACTGAGATACCACCTCACGCCAGTCAGAGTGGCCAAAATGAACAAATCAGGAGACTATAGATGCTGGCGACGATGTGGAGAAACAGGAACCCTCTTGCACTGTTGGTGGGAATGCAAACTGGTGCAGCCGCTCTGGAAAACAGTGTGGAGGTTCCTCAAAAAATTAAAAATAGATCTACCCTATGACCCAGCAATAGCACTGCTAGGAATTTACCCAAAGGATACAGGAGTGCTGATGCATAGGGGCACTTGTACCCCAATGTTCATAGCAGCACTCTTAACAATAGCCAAATTATGGAAAGAGCCTAAATGTCCATCAACTGATGAATGGATAAAGAAATTGTGGTTTATATACACAATGGAATACTCTGTGGCAATGAGAAAGAATGAAATATGGCCTTTTGTAGCAACATGGATGGAACTGGAGAGTGTTCTACTAAGTGAAATAAGTCATACAGAGAAAGACAGATACCATATGTTTTCACTCTTATGTGGATCCTGAGAAACTTACCAGAAGACCATGGGGGAGGGGAAGGAAAAAAAAAAAAAGGGTTAGAGAGGGAGGGAGCCAAAACATAAGAGACTCTTAAAAGCTGAGAACAAACTGAGGGTTGATGGGGGGTGGGTGATGGGTACTGAGGAGGGCACCTGTTGGGATGAGCAATGGGTGTTGTATGGAAACCAATTTGACAATAAATTTCATATTTAAAACAAAGAGAAATTTTGTCCAAATTGAAACTTTTCCTTTCAATTAATCTAATATTGCAAAATAGAAGTAGACAGAACAGTCCAGTTCTATTCTTAGTCTGTAGATACCTTAAATACCTCACAAGACAAAAAAAAAAAAAAAAAAAAAAAAAGACTGGTTTGAGTTTGAGACCAACATCTTTTTTGGAAAAGTGGAGTTAGCAAAGATATAAACAACTCCCATATGTAGTAGATAGTACCACTGTAACGTAAGTATAACCTAAATATACAAATATTCAAGTAATATTAAAGATGAATGATACACATTTTAGTGAGAGTATGCTAGGGGATGATGCTATAAAAACAACCCCAAATCTTCTTACTTTACCATGACAGAAATTTATTTCTTGCTCATGCTCTATGTTCAACATTGGCTGCCTAGGGGCTTTGTTCATTGTGGCCACTCAAAGGACCACAAGTTGATTAAGGCTCAAGAATGCTCCCACAATCACACTGGCATATCAACAAAAGGTACAGTAATGAATCGCATATGCTATTAAAGTAGAAGGGACACATTTCCACTTGGGTTCATATTTCTTTGGCCAGAGTAAATTACCAGACCATACCTAACTGAAGGGGGCAAGGCAGTACAATTCTAACTATGGTTAGAAGGGACCAAGCTATACATTTCTTGTGAAGATTATTAATTGCTATCTCAAATGACAATATCATCTAAAACTTTGGCAAAGTTCTTTCACATTCATTATCTCATTTGATTTCTATTCTACCCTAATAGTTTGGGTTCTATAAGCACCCTATTTTACAAATGAAATAACACTCAGAGAGATGAAATGACATGCTTAAATCACATAAATAGTAAGTCAAACAGTTTTTGGAACTCCAAATCCTAATCCTTTAGTTAGAAAGCTATTGAGGTATAATCCTTGTACCCATTCCAACTGGCTATTTATTAAATACATCTCACCATTGCTCAAATCTTCATGTATATTTTACTTGTTCTATATCTCTAATTACATATTTTATTGAGGACATATACTCATATAGTTCTCTGCATTCTCCATAGCATTTTAGCCACTTGAGAATCACAGAAGACTATACATTTTTAAGTGTCTTGGTTGACGTGAAAAACACCTACAGAATCACTATTTTCTGAACACCCAGGCTGTGCTTTGAGGGGCTGGCGAGAAAAAATGCCAACTAGATAAACTATCCAACTACTTTATTGTGAGGGAGAAGTTAACACTGTTCCATTTGAAGATGCCTTATAGATGTCACCTGCCTTTACAGGTACAATGCTTCATAGGTGTGACACTGACATGCATGTGCTTTCCTTTTCCTTCACAGCAAATCACACCACACACTACTGACAATACATCTTTCTTATAACAGCCTCCACAGACTTATACAGACTTCTATTTGCCTTTGACCCTCAAAGTTCCTCTTTGTGAATTACTAAAAGTCATTTTGTCATCATAATGTCATTTCTGCTGATCCCCATAGGCATAATTCCTTCTGCAAGCTCTGGAATGAATTCAGTGCTCCTGCATACAGGGCAAGACTGGAAGATTCAAAAACACAGTGCTTGATTGGCACTCAAGTCTTAATAAAAAGCAAAGGTGATGATGGTAAAAATAGTTATCCAATAGCTTGTCTAATTTTCCTTAATATAACCAGAGACTGAACTTGCCCAGGACATGCTATTCAGCTGTCCTCCATTTTCTCATTGGTAAAAGTGAAAGATTAATGGTACCTACCTTCATAGGGTTGTTGTAGGAATTTCAAAATAAGATAATGCAAAAAACACCTAGAACATGCTTAATACATGGTAGACTCTCACTAAATTTAAATTTTTTTTCATGTTTATTTATTTCTGAGAGAGAGACAGAGTGCAAGGAGGGGAGGGGCAGAGAGAGAGGGAGACACAGAATCTGAAGCAGGCTCTAGGCACTGTGCTGGACTCTCAGCACAGAGACCAATGTGGGATTTGAACTCATCAACAGTGAGATCATAACCTGAGCCAAAGTTGGAGGCTTAACCCAGGCACCCCAACACTCACTAAATTTTAGTTATTACTTTCCTTGAATATTGCCAAAAACTTCCACTTGAGCCACTTTAGCTCAGATACTAACATACAATGAAATTCAGGGTTGGAAGAGACTTTGGAATCCACCTGCTCCAAAGAAATTCAAGAGATTTGCTTGAGATCAACTGTATATGATGCAGCCAAGATAGGATCTGGTCTCCTGACTGTAATTTTATGTTTAGTAGGAACACCTTGTTTGGAAGCACGTTTGACACAATAAAGAAGCAGTCTACCTGATGCCACACAAATCAAAGTTGACTTACTTTGGTCAGTTTTTATTTATTCTGAAAATTCATCTTTTTAAGTAGACAGAACACAACCAACTGTCATCACTGTTAAATTCCGTCCTGAGAACAAAATGAAACAAGCCCAAATATTAAATCAAAGCTCTCTACAGCCTAGAGGTAGGACTCCAGTCTGAAAATAGTTCTATTTTGCTCACCAACCTAATGATATTGTCAGTTGTTTTTTTAATTAAGTCATCCTTAACTGCTATACTACAGGAATTTTAAGAGCTAACGGAAATACTTGTTGTGTTCCAATGTTCTTTATAGTGGAATACTTTGAACGAGTTCTCTTTTAAAAGGCTTAGAGAAGGGCATTTCAGAAAACAGTCTAAAAGTGGTTTTTTCCAGGTAACGAAGACTGTGGAAATTCCTGCAAGTTTCCAGGCCCTCCAGGCCCTAAGAGTTAAATTCTCATTCCTCCAAAGTAAGCCACTGAGTTTGTTGGTGAAATAGAAATCATGACCCTTGTAGCTCAGGAGAGATATACAGGAGCCATCTGACAAAGGCACTACCCAAATAGATGGTGGCAATTTCTAAAACAATTGTAAAGGTGGGTGCCTTTTTAAATTTTTTTCTTTTTAGAATCTAGTCAGTATTCAATGAAGAGTAGATATGCCATCCTAGCTTCTCTTCTGTCCCTATGAAGATTCACCTGAGATACCTCTTGACCACAATAGATGAAGTGAACCAAAGTCAGCATGCTGCCATTACAATGGGAAACAAAAGAGATATTGCCTCTACTCTGGGAAAAGAGTAAGATTGAAACAGTAATGTGAATTCCCAGCAGACCAACTGTTTGCACAAAAATACACTATTGTGGTTCCTTAGCAACCAATGCTGTTCTTCAAAGGCACTGTAAATGGAGAATACCTTCTTCAGTCTAGTATATATAAAGTATGACTTGTGACAGATTAAAATGAATGCTCTACTGGCATCTTGGAAGGCAGCTATGTTCACCACTATACGACCAACGCTCTACTGGCATCTTGAAAGTATTCACTCAACCAGCAAAACTTGCGCATGGAGTTGAGAAGGCAAATGCTATTTTGGTTAATTTAAGTCTCTAACAACCAAATAAATGCATTATTACTCTATTTGTGCATGTCTCCTGTAGATGCATACAACGGCGTCTGGTCTATTCTGGTTGGCATCTACCATGACATTCAACTCCCCATTCTCTTACTCAGCCCCTTGTTCTACTTTGCCATTAGCTCTAAAAGAGACAACTGATTTGCGAGGCACCCAAAATACCAAGAAGTTGTGGAGTTGTTAACAAATAAAACTCTACTTAAATTGAGAAGATACTGCAAAATTTAGTAACAGTCTGCAATTTAAAATATTGAGGAAATGCTCTGTAATTGCTCTACTGCTATTCATAAACACAAAAGAAAGATCTCCACTCAAATAACTTCATTAAATTAGCTCAAAATGTAAGACTAGTTTTGTTGTAATACAATAGGCTATCTGTTAGTGTTATTTATTTCTACTGTTTAAAATCCTGGTTTAATGCTAATCATTCCTAACCTGCTAAATTTCTATCAGACTGTTCTTGGAATATAGGTGATAAAATGACCCTACCAAGAACATTTATACTTCTAAGGTGTATTGTAATTTGATTTCCATTTGGTTTTCCCAATGTTTCTGGAGTAGACTTTGGAAAGTCTCCTCAGTAACCTAGTTCAGCTTTTTTTTTTTTTTTAATGTTTTTTTTTTTTTTTTTTTTTTTGAGAGAGAGAGAGAGAGAGAGAGAGAGCGAGCCAGACTGCAAGCTGGGGAGGGGCAGAGAAAGAGGGAGACACAGAATCTGAAGCAGGCTCCAGGCTCTGAGCTGTCAGCACAGAGCCTGATGTGGCACTTGAACCTACAAGCTGTGAAATCATGACCTGAGCCAAAGTAGGATGCTCAACCGACTGAGCCACCCAGGCGTCCCCCTAGTTCAACTTTAATATTACTCATTTGTTCATTCACTCATCATTCATTCATCTAACAGGTACTTATTGAGCATCTTGGTGCCAGAACTGTGTTGGGTGCTAGGGATGTGGACAAAATAAACATGTTCCTTGCCATCTAGACTCCCAAGGAGGCAACAGAAAATTAGCAGCTACATACAATGCAGCATGCCAAGTGCTCCTGACAGAAGGATCAATGCTAAAGGAGCATTTTACAAAGTACTCTTACCCAGACCAGAGGGGTCCAGGAAAGACTTCCTGGAAGAAATGGTGAAAAAACACACAAGGTGAATGATGAGGGAGTGTAGGGCAAGCTGAGGGCAAAGTATAGGCTAACAAGACCTCACCCCCACCCCCACCACAGGTAGGATACGGGTGACATTCCTCAGGCACTCCTGGCTGCCCAAAGACAAAGGAAAGGACAGAAAACAAATGGTTAAGCTGATAGAGTCTCCATCAATTTACAAATATCTTAGTAAATTATAAGAAAAAGGCAATCTTATCAATAGCCTAATCTCTAGAAACCTGTAGACTTGGTTTCCTGGAGCTCCGACATCACCCTCCTCTCCACAGTGATAGGGGGAGCAAAGGCAAGAAGGATATGGCAGGTAAAATTTAATTTCCTTATAACCTGCGCCCATTGACAAATACTTGAGGCAGGCAGAGTAAAATGTTTCTCCAGGAACTCCCTACTGTAATGTTAACACTTTGCTAGAGGGAAAAACAACCTCAGCTTGACAACAGCTAGGCCTCCAGTACCCTGTGAGCCTTCTTTAGTATATTAAAATCCCTTTGGAACCTTCCCCTTGAGGTTATCTCCTCTAACTCCATAGTATATAATCAGTCTCTCCTCAGGGTCCCAGGACAGCTCTTTCTGCCCACAGGTCCTAACCCTGTGCTTTAATAAAATCACCTTTTTGCATCAAAGATGCCTTCAAGAATTCTTTCTTGGCTATCAGCTCTGGATCCCATGAACCCTCGTCCCATCAACTCTAAAACCTCATCAGTGAAGCAGCAGCAGAATCTAAGCTCAAGTAAATAACCTAACCTTACACCTAAAGGAAATAGAAAAAGAACAAAGCCCAAGGTGAGTAGGAGGAAGGAAATAATAAAGATCAGAGCAAAAATAAATGACATACAGAATAAAAACAATAGATAAAAAAATCACTGAATCGAAGAACTTTTCTTTGAAAAGATCAACAAAATTGATAAACCCTTGGCCAGACTCATCAAGAAAAAAACAGAAAGGACTCAAAATCAGAAATGAGAGAGGAAAAGTTACAACTGACACTACAGAAATACAAAGAGAAAACTGATGAGGGAGCATGGGGCAAGCTCAGGGCCAAGTGCAGGCTAACAGCACCCCCCGCCCCAGATGGGACATGTATGATATTCCTTGGGCACTTGCTGCTACCCCAAAATAAGAAAGGACAAAAAACAAATGGTCAAACTGGTAAGAGTCTCCACCAGTTTACCAGAAAAAAGCAATCCCATGGATAAACTCCAGGAACTCCCTACAGTCTCAATGTTAATGCTTTGCTAGAGGGAAAAATAACCTTCACTTGACAATAGCTAGGCCTCCAGTAAGTCTTTAGCATGTGAAAGTCTCTTTGGTAACTCCCTCTTGACTTTATTCCTCCCCCACCGCCGCCCTCATCACCACCTAAGCTTACAGCTCAGCTCTTGATACCACCCATGGGCCCGGTCTCTGTGCTTTAATAAAATCACCTTTTTGCACCAAAGAGGTTTTCATGAATTCTTTCTTGGTTGTCAGCTCTGGACGCCACAAACCCATCACCCCCAAACTTCCATCAATACCATGAAAAAGTATATGCCAACAAATGGGACAACCTAAAAGAAATGGGTCAACGCCTAGAAACATATACTCTTCCAAAACTGAATCAAGAAGAAATAGGAAATCTGAACAGACCAATTTAATTGGCAATCAAAAAACTACAAAAAATATAATTAAAAAAAACTACAAAAAAAAAAGCCTGGAGAGGCTGCTTTTAGTCAACAGGCTTCAGCAATGGAAACTTAAGCAAGGTAAAAGTGCCCACAAAAACCACTGAGCTGACACAAACAGGCTTATTAAGCTGTAGGCCCTAACTAACCAGTAGGCTACTCATAACTAGACACATAATAAATGTATTAAAAGCATCTGAGAAAACCCAACATTCATTCATGACAAAAACTTTTCCCATCGTTAATTAACATCACTTAATTAAAAACATAATTATATGAAACAAGTAGTATTCTCATGGAAGATAATATTAAAAAAAAATTAATGCCCCTAGGAGCACCTGGATGGTGAATTAGTCAGTTAGGTATCCAACTCTTGATTTTGACTCAGGACATGATCTCACAGTTCGTGGGGTCAAGCCCCACGTTGGACTCTGTGCTGACAGCACACAGAACCTGCTTGGGATTCTCTCTCTCCTCTCTCTCTGCCCCTTCCCCACTCATCCTCTCTTGCCCCCCCCCTCTAAACAAACAAACATTAAAAAAAATTAATGCCTGTAGAAACAAAAGGACAATACCACCACCTCAACAAAACCCAGCTCTCTGGCTCCAAAGTTATCCTATGCATTTCCCAACTGACCCTTAGAAAAATAGCTATCATACAGATTTTAATTATTACTTTTAAAGATTCCCTCAAACCTAAAGTAGTAGCAAATAAACTTTTCGGGTAATGTATATCCCACCAGCACAATTTAATTACAGTATTATGAGGTTAAGCTTTATAACTTGATGAAACACTTGGCTAGGAATTCAAATCTGCTAACCTTAAAAGACCTTAAATATTTTTATTATTTTTATTTTTAAATGTTTGTGAGAAAGCACATCCACAGGGGAAGGACAGAGAGAGAGAGAGAGAGAGAGAGAGAGAGAGAGAGAGAGAGAGGGAGAGAGGATTCCAAGCAGGCTCCATGCTTGTCAGTGTGAAGCCTGACTCCGAGCTCCATCCCATAAACCATGAGATCACGACTGTAGCCAAAATCAAGAGTCAGATGCTCAACTGACTAAGCCATCCAGGTGCCCTGACCCTGAATATTTTTAAGAAATGAATATGTTTAAGAAAACACAGGCCACTGTTAGATCTTATTTTTATCTGTAGTGAATAATACATGTAAACTATGGCCGACATCTAAGACCCAGTCTTTGAGGACACTGTTCTACACTTTATGATTTGAGCATAGTTGAGAAAAATGGTGCTCCATTTGCTTAAAAATCACCTACAAACAGCCTAACTCACCCTTAGAGGAAGGTGTAGTCAAGAAAAACCTTACAGAACAAAACAAAACAAAACGCCAACTAATAAACTGCATGCAGTGAATGTTTACTGGGTATATTTCAATAATTTTCCAGTTTTCTCAATAAATTTCTGCTATTTGTTTATCTATTCATTAATGAATATTGTTAATTTTTCTTAGTGCTTACATAATAACTGGGAGAACATACATACTTTTAAGAGTAAAATTCTTAAGTAAATAAATAAGTGGATTGTGGCCCTGGGGAGTCTATAAATGCAGGTGTTGAAGACATGCAAAACAAGAAAAATATAAGATAAAAACTTTTAAATTTATTATTTTGAAATAATTTTAGATTTATAAAAGAGTTGCAAATATAGCACTGAGTTCCTGTGTATCATCTACCCAGCTTCCCCTGATTATAACATCTTACTTATATAATCATGGTACTGAACTATGAAATTAACAGTAGGATAATATTATTAACTACAGTGTCATCTGAATTCCCCCATTTTTTTTTTCACTAATATCCTTGAAGGTGTTCAGGATGTGCCATCCCAAAGTATGCATTTGGCATTTTGATTATTTTGGAGTAATTGATTTGAGAAGCAGATTCAGGAAGGGCTCTCTGACCTCCCCTTTTCTACCTAAAAACAGGCCATAAGGTACCCTCCTTGTACCAGGAAGAGAACATCCTTATCACCGGACACTAGGAACTGATACTAAAATGGATCTATACAAACAAACTTACTAAAGTAATCCATAACTTCCACTAGTTTCCCTCCCATCCTGTATTTCCCCTAGTCATTTCTCTACAATTTATTGCCCCTAGACTAAACCCTGGTCATTTCTTCACAAATATGTCATTTCTTTGTCTAAACAGTATAAAAGTTTTCTACTCTGGTCACTTCTTCATACTCTTATGAAGGCCCCCACATACATGCAAAAGTTTTAAAAAACTTGTATGTTTTTTTGTGAATTGTCTTATGTCACTGTAACTCTTTTTTTTTCTTTTAACGTTTATTTATTTTTGAGACAGAGAGAGACAGAGCATGAACAGGGGAGGAGGAGAGAGAGAGAGACACAGAATCGGAAACAGGCTCCAGGCTCTGAGCTGTCAGCACAGAGCCCGATGCGGGGCTCGAACTCATGGACCGTGAGATCATGACCTGAGCTGAAGTCGGACGCTTAACCGACCGAGCCACCCAGGCGCCCCTGTCACTGTAACTCTTAAGCCCAATCAGACAGCCTAAGAATATAAAGGAGAATTTTTCCTCCCCTATATCCTTTTTCTGTTCCTAGCTTCAGTCTAGGATCCAACATGACATTTAACTGTCATGTCTCCTTAGCCTTTTTCAATCTATTAAATTTCTCATCTTTCCTTGTCTTTATTCTTTCATGACCTTGGTACTTCTGAAGAGTAATGGCATTTTGTAGAATTCCCCTTAATGTGGGGTTGTGGATTTGGAGGAAGAACACCAAAGAGGCAAAGTATTCTTCTCATTCCATCATATCAGGGTATACAAAATGTCTATATGATTTGCTACTGGTGGTGATTTACTCCCTGATTACATGGCTAAGGTGGTATTTCCCAGGTTTCTCTATTGTAAGGTTACTAATGTTCCTTTTCCATTCACTGTTCATTAGAAGTGAGTTACCAAGTCCAACTCACACTCAGGGAGAAAGGTATTAATCTTCACCTTAGTATGAAATACAAAATTCATAGATATTCTACCATTTGCAGAATAATACCTACTGACATGATCTTTCCAGTTACCAACAGATCATGAGGTAATATACATAGCTAATTGCTTGCTTTAAATCAGTATGGTTTAAGACCAAGTCATGATAAGCTTCATCTGCAGGGATCACAGGAGATAAATGAAGAGACTCAGATGTATTTAAGTAGAGTATATTTGCATGAATTTCAAGCCATAAGACTGTAAAATAGATTTTGAGTAATATTTTATGAAAAGATAGGATTTCTGGAATGGCTGAGGAGCTTACCAAATATTTTTCCCCCCAAAGCAATAACAAACCTGGAAAAATTGTTGAAAACAATGAAATTCATTAAAATAAAGATCAGAGTGTAAATAAATGAAACAAATTAAAAAGACAATAGAAAAGATCAGTGTAACTGAGAGCTGGTTTTTTGAAAAGATAAACAAATTAGACAAACCATTAGCTAGACTCACCAAGATAGTAAGAGGATTCAAAATCAGAAATCAAAGTGGACACGTTACAATGGATACTAGAGAAATACAAAGGATAAGAGACTATCAGAAACAATTATATGCCAACAAATTAGATAGCCTAGAAGAAATGGATAAATTCCTAGAAACATACGATATACCAATGCTGAATCATGAATAAGTAGAAAATATGAATCAACCAATTCCTAATAAGCAGATTAAATCATTAACTGGAAATCTCTCAACAAACAAGAGTCCAGGACCATATGGTTTTACTGGTAAATTGTACCAAACATTTAAAAAAAGAATTAATATGGGGCACCTGAGTGGCTCAGTTGAGCGTCCAACTTTGGCTCAGGTCACGGTCTCAGGGTTTGTGGGTTTGAGCCCTGTGTCAGGCTCTGGGCTGATAGCTCAGAGCCTGGAGCCTGCTTCGGATTCTGTTCCTCCTTCTCTCTGCCCCTCCTCCACTCACACTGAGTCTCTGTCCCTCAAAAATGAATAAATGTTAAAAAAAATTTTTAATTAATAAAAAAAAAAGAATTAATACTGTCCTTCTCAAATTCGTCCAAAAAATATAAGAGGAGGGAACACATCCAAACTCATTTTATAGGCCACCATTACCCTCATACCAAAACCAAACAAGAAAATTATAAGAAATTACAGGTCAATATCTCTGATGAATACAGATGTAAAAATATTCAACAAAGGATTAGCAAATTGAATTTAACAATATATTTAAATGACGATACACTAATAACCAGTGGGATTTTTTTTTCCAGGGATGCAAAGTTGGTTCAGCATCTGCAAATCAGTGTGATGTGTACCACATTAACAAAATGAAGGATAAAAATCACATGATCACCTCAATAACTGCAGAATAAGCATTTCCAAATTCAACATTCATTCATGATAAAAAAAAACTCTCAACAAAGTGGGTATAGAGAGAATGTACCAATATACAAAAAGGCTATATGTGATAAACCCATAGCTAATATCATACCCAATGTGAAAAGCTGACAGCTTTTCCTCTAAGATCAAGAACAAAACAAGAATGCCCATGCTCACTTTTATCCAACATAGTACTAGAAGCCCTAGCTAGAGCAATTAGCTGACAAAAAGAAATTAAAGGCATTCAAATTAGAAAGGAAGAAGTTAAACTGTCTCCATGTGCAGATGACATTTTATATATGCAAAAAACTGTTAGAGCTAATAAACAAATTCAATAAAGCTGTAAGATACAAAAATCAACATATAAGAGATGCATTTTTATACACAACTATCAGAGACAGAAATTAGAAAACAGTCCTATTAGCAATTGCATTGAAAAGAAGAAAACCTAGGAAGAAATTTAACGAAGGAGGTGAAAGATGTGAACATTTTAAGACACTGAAGACACAAATAAATGGGAAGATAGCTCAAGCTCATGTACTGGAACAATTAATATTGTTAAAATGTCCATACTACCCAAAGCAGTTTACAGATTCAATGTAATCCCTATCAAAATTCCAATGACATTTGGCATAGAAATGGAACAAACATATTAAAATTTGTATGAAAGCACAAAACAAAACCCAAAGCAATCTTAAGAAAAACAAAGCTAGAGGCACCACACTCCTGATTTCAAACTATATTATAAACCTATAGTAATCACAACAGTATGGTATTGGCATAAACACACACACATACAAACACACACACACACAACAATGGAATAGAATCTACAGATTAGGGAAAAAAAAAAAAACAAACATGCCTATATGGTCAATTAATTCAAGACAAAGGAGCCAAAATATACAATGGGGAAAGGACAGTCCCTTCAATCAATGGTATTAGGAAAACTGGACAGAAATGGACCACTATCTTACAACATACACGAAAAATCAACTGAAAATGGATTAAAAACTTAAATATAAGACCTGAAATCACAAAACTCCTAGAAGACAACAGAGCATAAGCTCCTAGACATCAGTCTTGGCTATTTTTTTTTGTTTTGTTTTGTTTTTGTATCTAAAAAAAATGTTTATTTATTTTGAGAGCAAGAAAGTGCACACAAGCAAGGGAGGGGCAGATAGAGAGAGGGACAGAAAGAAAGAGAGAGAGAATCCCAAGCAGGCCCACACTGCCAGTGCAAAGCTTGATGTGGGGCTTCATCTCATGAACTATGAGATCATGACACGAGCCGAAATCAAGAGCTGGATGCTTAACTGACTGAGCTAGCAAGGAGCCCCTTTTATTTTGAATTTGACACCAAAAGCAAAGGCACCAGAAGCACACAGAAAAAGTGGAACTACATCAAACAAAAGCTTCTGCACAGCAAAGAAGTCAGCAACAAAATGAAAAGCCAACCTACAAAATGGGAGAAAATATTTTCAAACCATATATCTGATAAGGGGTGAACATCCAAAATATATAAATTAACTCCTATAGCACAAGAGCAAAAAAAAAAAAAAAAACAAAAAACAAAAAAACCAAACAAGCAAAAAAAAAACTCAAAACAAAACAATTAAAAAACGGTTAGAGAATCTGGATAGACATTTTTCCAAAATGACATACAAACGGTCAACAGGTACATGACAAGATGCTCAACATCACTAATCATTAGGAAAATGCAAATCAAAACAACAGTGAGCTATCATCTCACACCTGTTAGAAAACCTATTATCAAAAAGACAAAAAATAACAAGTGTTGAAGATGTGGACAAAAGGGAACCTTTGCGCACTGTTGGTGGAAGTGTAATTTCTTACAGCCATTATAGAAAACAGTGTGGAGGTTCTTCAAAGAAACTAAAAACAGAATTACCATAGACTCCAGCAATTCCACTTCTGAGCATTTATCTGAAGAAAATGAAAACACTAATCCTGAAAGATATATGCACCTCCATGTTCAATGCAGCACTATAATAGCCAGTGGAGGCATCTGGCTGGCTCAGTCATTAAAGCATGCAATTCTTGATCCTGGGGTTGTGAGTTTGAGCCCTACGTTAGGAGTAGAGATTACTTTAAAAAAAAAAAAGTTATAAAAAAATAGTCAAGATATAAAAAAAAAACCCTAATGTCCATCAGTAGATGAATAAAGATATGGTGCATATGTACAATGGACCAATAATTCAACCTTAAAAAAAAGTAAAGCTTGCCATTTGTAATAACATGGATGGATCTTGAGAGCATTTAGCTAAGTGAAATAAGTCAGAGAAAGACAAATACTATATGACCTCTCATATGTGTAACCTTAAAAAAAAAAACACAAAAAACTACATAGATACATACACAGAACAGATTTGTGGTTACCTCAGGTGGGAGTGGGAGGGGATGAGAACACACGTAAAATGAGTCAGGGTGGTGAAAAGGTACACACTTTCAGTTATAAGATAGATAAGGCCTGGAGATGTAACACATAGCATGATGACTATAATTAACAATACTGTATACTTGAAAGTAGCTAAAAGAGTAAATCTTAAAAGTTCTCATTACATGAAAAAAAATGTAACTATATATCCTTATGGATGTTAACTAAACTTGTGGTAACCATTTCACAACATATACATATATCAAATAATTATGTTGTATACCTGAAAGTAATACAATGTTAGTCAGTCATATTTCAATAAAAAAAGAAACAATAAAAAAAATAACCAACCATTCAACCAATCTGGAAATTGACAGAAGGCATACAACAAATTGAGGATTTATTCAAGAAAACCTACTGAATCTCAGAACAGTGAGAGTCTGTTACATTTTAGCCAGGAATTGCCCCAATCCTTTGCCCCTTCTACCTCAGATCCATTACCTCAAAGTTCTCCCCCAGCCTTAGCAGATGAAGAACTCTGTGGGAACTGGCAGTTCTGCTGCCCGGCTGGAGGGGAGCTGCCTATTTGGAGCAGAGCATAGAAAATTCCTGCCTGGGGGGCGCCTGGGTGGCGCAGTCGGTTGAGCGTCCGACTTCAGCCAGGTCACGATCTCGCGGTCTGTGAGTTCGAGCCCCGCGTCGGGCTCTGGGCTGATGGCTCGGAACCTGGAGCCTGTTTCCGATTCTGTGTCTCCCTCTCTCTCTGCCCCTCCCCCGTTCATGCTCTGTCTCTCTCTGTCCCAAAAGTAAATAAACGCTGAAAAAAAAAAATTAAAGTTAAAAACATATTTCCTCAGAATTTAAAAAAAAAAAAAAAAAAAAAAAAAAAAAAAGAAAATTCCTGCCTGGGTACTGTTTGAAACAAGAGCAATCTCAGTGGCAAACAATAAGGAAAGGCTAATATCAGGGGTAGCCTGAGCTCTTGATATTGGTTGGGTAAGTATCAAAATGGCAGACCAGCCAGAAATTTTAATAGGGAGATCCAGGGAAGGAAATAACCAGAGAGAGCCTAGCTAAGTAAGATCCCCCTTTTCTCTGGTGATCTGGAAGGCGGTGCATGCTCAACAGAAACCAGACAGAGCTCTAATGAGCTACTTGCTACTTGTCCTTGGCTGATTTTCCCCTAGTCATTCATTGTGTGTCTACCACATCAAATGGTAACTAAATTCATTTACACTTACCCACTATGATCATCTACACTGCCTCCTTTATTACATAGATGGGAAATCCAAAACCGCTGAGCAGTTTGAGGGTATGAATCTCCAAAAAGTTAGTAGAAAATCAACAGAGGTTAGTACAATGGCTCCTGGGTCTTTGCCAGAATTCATTTACCTACAAAAAGGTGGCACAAAACTAAAAAAATGATCAGGTGGCACAAAAACTAACAAAAACTGATTTGGGCTATCTGTACCAGATATAAAGATCTTCCCTAATCTTTGTCTTACATGTAGTCTGTATTCCCTTTTACTCTTTTCTCTTGAGAATTCTTTGGAAGGAAGAAGGAATAATAGAGGTTTCTTCAGGAAGTCACTCTTTGTGGATTCTTAAACAGATGATAAACTCTACACTGGAGAGTGGATCACACCTGTCCCATGAATGATGACCTATGTTATAGTCATTGCTCTGAAATGTTCCTCTTACCTTCTGCTCCACTTTTTCATAACTCCCAATTCCTGGTTCTAGTTCTTCATTTGATGTGCTTTGTGGGGGACAACCTTTGCTAAAAATAATCTAGGTTTGTAGTTGGGTACTTATAATCCCAGGGAAAATGACCAGGACATAGATATACACTCCAGTTCTAATTGCTATATAAAACTACTAAGCAGTAACATTTACATCTTTATAACACAGAATCTATAACACGGCTTCTTCCCATAATAAAAGACTATCCATGCATGTCCTCAAGCCCTCTTATTATAAATTCTGTTTGTTCAAGCAAGTGATTATAAGTTCTCATAGAGACAACAGAACATTCCATATGAATGTTTCCTCAAGCTTGGTGGAATGCAGGAAGCTACTCCATGTTGGTACCAAGGAGACCTGCTCCCAAGACAACCTTTATGCTCCTGTCTTTCGTGATGGCTTGACATTTGGCTCATTCTTGGCATTTAGTCAATTTTAAGTTGCTAGGAAAAATAAGGAACAAATCCTTACATTTATACAGCTGACATCTTTGCTGTTCAGAACCTTGTATAATCTATCCTTGTAATAAGGACAGTCAGAAATTTTTTTTCATTAAAATTTTTTTTTTAATGTTTATTCCTTTTTTGAGAGAGAGAGAGAGACAGAGTGTGAGTGGGGGAGGGGCAGAGAGAGAAGGAGACACAGAATCCTAAGCAAGCTCCAGGCTCTGAACTGAGAGCACAAACCCGACGCAGGGCTCAAACTCACGGACCGTGAGATCATGACCTAAACTGAAGTCGGACGCTTAACCGACTGAGCCACCCAGGCACCCCAGGGCACTCAGAAATTATCTAAGTGTAAAAACATCGCTGACAAATAACCTAACAGGTATTCAGTAAGGAGAATGCAGTAGAGCTGGCTAACTGTTGCAGTGTTGAGTGAGCCTCCTTTTCATTTTTTTCTAGCACATGTGTATTGTAACTTGGAAACAGTATCTAGGGACAGAAGTCTGGAATCTGAGGCAGGCATAGAAGGATGGTGTCTCTATCAAGGGAAAATACCTGGGTGAGACTAATTCATCACAGAAACATCTGTTCTCTCAAACGAACAAATACCAAAACATGCTTGGAGGTAATGTGGTATACATTTTGCCACCAATTATACATGGATTTGAACTGTGATCACCATGTACCTGTTCAATGACCTTCAATAGTTTCCCTACTCTCTAAGCTTCCTTAACTGCACAATCAATTAGATGAAGTAATTTACATAAAATGCCCAACACTATTCATATGTGCTCACACATGTCACCAACTGCACTACTCCTCACTTTCTGCCTTACCAATGCCATCCACAGGCAGGTACTAATAGTGACAAACCTGTCTGCATGCATGAAGGGATATATTCTGTCATAACTGTAATTTCTGAAAAAAAATTGTAGATTCATTCTGCAATTTAACAATTCAAATTCTTTTTCTTTTTCTTTCTTTTTTTTTTTTTTTTTTTGACTAGGGTGAAATAATTAACCTTTGCTTGACACTTTTCCTCCTGAGTCACTGCTAAAAGATCAGATAATTTTAACAGCAGCCAATCCACATAGCAGGATCCCATGGGTCAATCACCACCAACAACATAAAAAGACTAAGAATTATTTCAGATCATGATGCTGCCAGATAGAGTATCGCTCCCCAAAGAAAACATTTTATAGTATGCGATTTTTTTTTTCTCTTCCAAACTCCCTGGCCAACTTCTTCCTCTGTCAAGAAATGGCTGTATGTGATGGGACACTCTGCATGCATGCCTGATTCCAGAGTACTACATGATGGTACCAGGTAGAAGGTGAATAGCTGCTTGGGTTTCCAGCTGACACACCTGCTGTCAGAGCTACTTCACACCCTGGCAGGGAGAAATTCCTCTCAACTCTCAGCAGTGCTCATTGCAACTATTACATGTGAGTAACCAGTAAGTCACTGAGTCACTGTGATGACTCATGCATCAAAAAGGAAGCCCTCCTCTGGGCTGACGGGCCAGGCAGTAATCTCCAGGGGGAGAATCTGATCTTGCTAGCTAAAAACAGCAGGTAGGAGAGTGACATCACCAAGATACTCCCCCTCAAAAGAAGAACATCTATTCCAAAAAAAAAAAAAAAGATACCAAGAGAATCCTAGAACACAGAGGTGAGGCCGAAAGCACACCCTGCACCTCAGAGACCAAAAGAGACTGCATTAGAAGGTAACAGATGTGGTTACATGTTGACCACATTGTCCCTCCTCTAGGACTGTGCAGCACCACCAGGAGAGGTCGCCCTTGAGCTGCCAGTTCCTTCAGTAGGAAAAGAGCCCCCAGGCATTGTGGATCACTTTGTGAGAGTCCATACTTTGATCTCACATGATGAAGAATGCAGGGGAATCTACAGGGCCTAGCCACTGGCAATCTGACTGTGACAGAAAAGGGGTGAGTAGCTTGCAACAACCGACACACAGATCTTGGCAGACAGAGTTCATAACTGCAGTGCCCAAGTAGTAATTCCAGTCATCAGTTTTGCTCATCTGCAGAACTGATTCTGGGGTGCACTCTGACCAGGGAATTTGGCAGAGTGCAGATCTGCCTCATTTGGATCCTCAAATGAAGAGTTTTGCTGGCTGGACTTTTCCCATACCCAGGCAAGTAAGAGTCAAAGGCAAGCTGAGTCAAAGCTCTACTCTCTGTGGAGAGTGCCTTCTAGCTTCATCTAACCAGAAGGGCTGGTGACAACTGTTGGAAGCTGTGTGGCCCAGTGACACTTAACCTAAGAGGCAAGTGGGCAGAGCTGATCAATTCCATGGCAAAATCAGTATAGGGCACAAAGGCTGCCCATACTCAGTAAAGGCAGGGGGAATGATTCTTTGCCAAGCTGAGGGTAGCTCCTGGCAACTCCAAACTGGAAAGCCTCTTTGGGAAACAGAATACCCTGGAGTAGGCCCCTCCCCATCCTGCCCAGGCAGGATAGAGACAACAGTTCGCAGAGCAAAGCCAGTGGTCCTATTCAGCCAAGGAACTTGGGGTGCAGGTCAGCTTAAGTTAAGACAGCAAACAAAGAGCTTTACCAGTTTTAGAGTTGTTTCTCCTGCTGTTTCTGAGCAAAGAATTTAATTTATAGCCCTACTCATAGCTGAAAACAGCCTTCAGCCTGTCCGACCAAGGAATAGAACCAGAGCAGACAGGAAGCTGTGTAGCCCAATTCAACAACCCTATGTACAATGGCATTAGAACAGACAGCATTGCCTATACGCAAGAGCAAAACTAGTCACCTCACTTAACCAAGGAATTCAGTACACATTCAGGCCTGATTTGGGCTCCCAAACAATGAATGAGCTATACAGGCCCTGAGCCCTGGCCTATTACTCCGTTGGGGCAGGGAAACTAACTCACAGCCCTAGACACTAATCAACACAGTACTTAGTCCTGATCATCTAGTAAGCCTGACCAGAGATTCAGGCAACCACAGAGCCCATCTTACAGCCTCACTTGGGTAGGGAACCAAGCAAATAGTTTTATCCAACAGTTCTCAGTGGCACACACCCCTATCCCTGTCCTCAGAGTTCAAATAGTTGCTTCCCCCCAAAACATACCGTAATAGCAGGCCCCTCTTGCCCAAAGACATCACCAGCAGACACACCCCAAAACCTAAACTGAGTAAGTGGTCAAGAACTATCTCTGCCAAAGTAAACCTGTAAAGTTTAGAAAAGGAGCTCCATTACTCAAATGCACAGATACCAATGTAAAAAATCAAGGATCAGGTAAATATACATCACCAAAGGAAACTAATAAAGCTCTAAGAACTGATCCTAAAGAAATAGGAGATCTATGAACTATCAAACAATTTAGAATAATCCTCTTAAGGAAGTTCAGAAAACTACAAGAAAACACAGCTAACGAAACAAAATTAGAACAAAAATGCATGAACAAAATGAGAAGTTTGACAAGAAAATAGAAACCAATACACATACCAACCCTCCAATACACACAGACCCACACAGAAATCCTAAAGTTTAAAAATACATTAACTAAATTACAGAATTCTACAGAGTTTCAAAAGTATACTCAACTGAATAGAAGAAAAATTTAGTGACCTGGAGGATAGGACAATGAAAACTGACCAGACACAGAAACAAAAAGAAAAAAAAAAAAAAAAAAGAAAAAGTGAAAAAACCCTATGAGAATTTAGGACATTATAAAAAGAAATAACATTCAATATTTGCATTATGGGAACTCCAGAAGAATAACAGAAAGGACAGAAAGTATATTTAAAACAATAATGTTTGAAAATTTCCCAAACCTGGGGAAAGAAATGGAAATCTAGACCCATGATCCAAAGGACCCCAAAGAGATTTAACCTCAATGAGACTACACTGAGACACATTATAATTAAAATGTCAAAAGTCAAAAACAAAGAAAGAATTTTAAAAGCGGCAGGAGAAAAGAGAGAAGTTATATCCAAAGGAACCCACCATAAGATTATTGGCAATTTCTCAAAAGAAACTTTTCAGGCCAGAAGAGAATAGGATGACACATTCATAATATTCAAATAAAACAACAACAAGAAAACCTGTCAACTAAGATGTCCTTCATAAACAAAGGAGGGATAAAGACTTTGCTGAACAAACGCTGAGGGTGTTCATAATCACCAGACTGCCTTACAAAAAATGCTAGAGAATTCTTTGAGTGGAAGTAAAAGAATATTAATTAATCTCATAAAACACAAGAAGGCAGTATAAATTTCATTGGTAATGATTAATATATAGTCATAGTTTGATTCTGCAGAATTGTTAATAGTGGTGCATAACTCACAACTCTAGTTTGGATGTTAAGGAAAATGAAAGTAGCAAATAATAACCATGAGTATAATAATCTGTATTAAGCAATATGAAAAACAAGTAAATTTTAGCAGCAACAAACAAAAATGTGAGGGGGAGAAGAAGTTAAAGTGTAAGGTATGCGAATTCTACTGAAATTAAATTGTTATAACTTTAAATAAGGTGTTTTAAGTTTAAGATATTTTATGTAAGCCTCATGATAACAAGGAAAAATCTTGTAGTAATTACACAAAGGAACATGATGAGAAGTCAAAGCATATATATACAAAAATACATCAAAACACAGACACAAGACAGAAGGATGAGAAATAAGCAACAATGGATCCATAAAAGAACCAGAAAACACTCAACAAAATTGCAATAGTAAGTCCTTGCCTATCAAAAATTACTTTAAATGGATTAAATTTTCCAATCAAAAGACACAGAATGGCTGAATACAATATTAAAAAACTAACAATATGCTTCCCAAGAAACTCACTTTAGCTTTTTAAAGACATACACAGACTGAAAGTGAAGGGATGGAAAATGACATTTCAAGCAAATGGTAACCAAAAAATAAAAAAAGGAGAGGTAGCTATATTACATCAGCCAAGATAGACTTTAAAGTAAAAAAAAAAAAAAAAAAAAAAAAAAGTAAAAGAGACAAAGAAAGTCATATAATGATAAAGTGGTCAATACATCAAGAAGACACAATAACTGTAAATATTTATGCACCCAACATCAGAGCACCTAAATATATAAAGCAAAAACCAAGAGAGCTAAAAGGAGTAATAAACAGTAGATAGTAATAGTTGGGGATTTAATACCCTATTCTCACCAATGAATAGATCATACAGAGAATCAATAAGAAAGCAGAAGATGTGAACAATACTGTAGACCAAATGAACCTAATAGACACACACAGAACATTTCTATCCAACAACAGAGCATACACTCTTCTCAAGTACATATGTAACATTTTCTAGGATAGACCATATTTAGGCCACAAAATAAGTCTTAGCAAATTCAAGAAGACTGAAATCATACCAAATATCTTCTCTGACCACAATGGCAGAAATTATTAAATGAGTAAACCAGAAATCAGTAAAAAGAACTAGAAAAATTCATGAACATGTCAAAGTTAAACAACAGTCTCCTGAACAACCAAGGGATCAAAGAAGAAACTAAAGGGGAAATTTCTATTTGCAGTTTCTTGAGACAAATGAAAACAAAAAAACAACATACAAGAACTTACGGGATGCAGCAAGAAGGAAGTACTTAAGAACAAATGCCTACATTAAGAAGAGAGATACCAAATAAACAGTCCAACTCTATATCTTAAGAAAATAGAAAAAAAAAAAAAAAACTGATCCCAAAGTTAGCAGGAGAAAGGAAGTAATGAATATTAATACAGAAATAAGTGAAGAGAGAACAGAAATGGTTAACCAAACTAAGTGTTGTTTCTCTGAATAAACAGAATTATCAAGTGCTTAGCCAGACTAACCAAAGATAAAAGAGTCCAAATGTACAAAATTATAAATGAAAAAGGAAATACTACAACTGATACTAAAGAAATTCAAAGGATTATAAGAGGCTACTATGAACAATTATATGTCAACAAACTGAACAACCCATAAGAAAGGAAAAAATACTTAGGAACATATAACTTACTGAGACAGAATCAGGAAGAAACAGAAAATTTGAATAAGCCAATTACTAGTAAGGAGATTGAATCAGTAATCAAAAATCTGCCAATGAAGAAAAGCCCAGGACTGGATGGCTTCACTGGTGAATTCTGCAAAAAACATTTTTTTAAATAACACTAATTTTTCTAAAAATCTTCAAAAAAAATAAATAAAAGAAGAAAGAACATTCCTAAATTCATTTTGAGGCTAGCATTAAGCTGAAAAGGACACTACTAGAAAAGAAAACTATAGGCCAATATCCCTGATGAACAGTGATGCAAAAAACTCTCAATAAAATACTAGCAAGTCCAATTCCACAGCATATGAAAGAATTATTCACCATGATCAAGTGGGAATTATTCTTTGGATGGTTCAACATATGCAGATCAATCAACAAGCTACATTACATTACATTACATTAACAGAATGAAAGAACACTATCATCTCAATAGATGTAGAAAAACCATCTGACAAAAGTCAATATCCATTCATGATAAAAAACTCTTACCAGATTAGGCAAGAAGGAGTATATATCAAGATAATAAAGGCCGTATGACAAGTCAACAGTTAACATTATATCAATGGGAAGAACTGAAAGATTTTCCTCTAAGATCAGGAATAAGGCAAGGATGCCAACTCCCACCACTCCTATTTAACAGAATACTAGAGGTCCTAGCTAGAACTATCAGGTAAGAAATAAAAGGTATCAGAATTGGAAAGAAAGAAGTACAACTGTCTCTATTTGCAGATGGCATGATTTTATATATAGGAAATCAGAAAGATTCAAACAAAAATCTGTTAGATCTAATCAGTGAATTCATAAAGTTGCATGATACAAAATTAACATAAAAAAATTAGCAATGTTTCTATACACTAACAACAAAATTTCTGAAAAAGAAAAAATCAATCCCATTTATGATAGCATCAAAAACACCAACATTCTTAGGAGTAAATTCAACTAAGGAGGTGAAAGATCTCTATGCTGAAAACCACAAGACAATGATGAAAGAAATCAAAGAAGACTCAAATAAAATGGAAAGATATCTGTGTTCATGGACTACAAGAATACTGTTAAAATTTCAATACTCCCAAAAGCTGTATCTATAGATTTAATGCAATTCCCATCAAGATTCCAATGGTGTTTTCTACAGAAGTAGAAAAAACACTTCTAAAATTTATACGGAGACACTAAAGACTCTAAGTAGCCAAAGAAATTCCTGAGGAAGAAAAACAAAGGTGGAAACAAATTCACACTTCCTGATTTCAAGCTATGCTATAAAACTGTAGTCATCACAACAGTATGATACTGGCATAAAAACAAACAAATAGACCAAATGAACAGAACTGAAAGCCCAGAAATAAGTCCTAGTATAGGTGGTCATCTAATATTTGACAAAGAAAAAGACAGTCTCTTCAGTAAATGGTATTAAGATAACTGCATATTCATATGTAAAAGAATGAAAGTGGATCCCTCCATATCTTACACCACTCACAAAAGTTAATTCAAAATGAATTAAATACTTAAATGTAAGGTCTGAAACCATGAAACTCCTAGAAGAAAACACAGGAACAAAGCTCCTTGACATGGGTCTTGGTAAGGAGTTTTTGTTTTGTTTTAATTTTTTTAATGTTTATTTATTTTTGAGAGAGACAGAGACAGAGACAGAGCATGAGTGGGGGAAGAGCAGAGACAGAAAGGGAGACAGAATCTGAAACAGGATCCAGACTCTGAGCTATCAGCATAGAGCCTGACGCAGGGCTTGAACCCATGCATTGTGAGATCATGACCTGAGCCAAAGTCAGATGCTTAACTGAAATGAGGCACCCAGGTGGCCCTTGGTAACGATTTTTTGTGCACAACATCTAAAGCACAAGCCAGAAAATAAAAAATTAACAAGTGGGTATGCATGAAGCTAAAAAGCTTCTGCACAGCAAAAGAAACAATCAATAAAGTGAAAAGACAACCTATGTAATGACAAGAAATATTTGCAAACCATGTATCTAAGAGGTTAATATCCAAAATATACAAGGAAGTCATACAACTCAATAGCAAAAATACAAATAACCCAATGTAAAAATGGGCAAATGACTTGAATAGCTATTTCTCAAAAAAAGATATTCAGAAGGTCAATAGACACATGGAAAGATATTCAACCATCACCAGTCACTAAGGAAATGTAAATTAAAACAAAGAAATCAATTCACACCTGTTAACATGGCCTTCATCAAAAAGACAAGAAAAGGGCACCCTTGTATTCTGTTGGTGGGAATATAAATTGGTACAACCACTATCAAAAACAGTATGGAGGATCTTAAAAACAAAAATAGAACCACTATGTGATCCAGCAATATCATTTCTGGGTGTATATTCAAAGGAAATGAAATCACTATATTAAAGAGATAGCCACACCCTCATTTTCATAGCAGCATTATTTCCAATAGCCAAGACATAGAAGCTAAGTGCCCACTAATAGGTGAATGAATAAAGAAGTTGTACATTTGACCATTGACCAATATAGGTTTGAAATATGTGGATTCACTTATCATGGATTTTTTACAATATAGTACTGTAAATGGATTTTCTCCTATGGTTTTCTTAACATTTTTCTCATTTACTTTAAGAACATGTATATAACATACATAACACAAAAAAAGTCTTAAATAACTTTATTATTGGTGAAGCTTCAAGTCAACGATAGGCTATTAGTAGTTACGTTTTTGGAGAGTCAGAAGTTATACATGGATTTTCAACTATGCAGGGGACTGACTGGCACCCCTAACACTCATGTTGTTCAAGGGTCAAATGTATACATACAATGGAATATTATTTAGCCATAAAACATTAGGATATCCTACCATTCACAACAACATAGATGGATTTCAGATAGAGAAAGATAAACACTACATAATTTCACTTACCTGTGGAATCTAAATTCCGCCCCCCCACCACCACCAAAAACCAAAACCAAAACCAAAAACCACTCCTCTAGAAAGACATCAGACTTGTGGTTATCAAAAAAAGAGAATGGGGTGAAGGGAATTGGAGGAAGGTGGTCAAAAGGTACAAACTTCCAGTTATAAGAGAAATAAGTACTAGGGATGTTGTGTACAACATGATGACTACAGGTAATAATGTTGTATGATACGTAGGAAACTTGTTAGGAGAGTAAATCCTAAGAATTTTCAGCACAAGGAGAAAATTTTTTTCCCTTTTGTTATTTTCTTTTTATATCTATATAAGATGGATGTTACCTGAACCTACTGTGGTAATCATTTCACAGTATATGTAAATCAAATCATGATGCTGTATGACTTAAACAGTAATGTATGTCAATTATTACTCAATGAAACCAGAAAAAATAGGTGGTATGCAGAACAAATAAGCAAACAAAAAAACAACCCCCACAGTAGGTAGGAAGCATAAGCTCTGCCAATATGCTAATTAAGTAGAGGATTTTTTTTTTTTTTTTCCCCTCTCCTCTTCCCTTACTCTGCCTCTGTATTCCTTCTCTCCTTTCTCACCACCAGATGCTCTTAGATACTCTGGGTCACATCTGCCAGCCTGTGAAAAGGGATAAGATAAAAACAGACCTCAAACAAGAGGTCCCACCAACCAAGAACAATCACTGCCCAATTAAAGTAATTTTTCAAACAGCAGTGAAGGCAGTTCTATATTTCCTGATTTAAAAGTTAAATCCAACTCTTACATTTATTGCTGAAAATATACCCTTTGCATCCTGAAACACAGATTGACATTGTAAGTCAGAAAGCAAAAGAAGGAAAAACATTAATGACCAGAATGATGAGATACAATAAAAAAATGTTGCTGAGTTTTCAGCCCAGAGACATCCCAAATACCTTAACTATTGATTCTTCAATAACCAACCCACCATTTGTCCTGAAAAATCAAATGCTTTATATTACAAAAAAATCATTCTCTCTCCCCAATGACACCTTCCCTCCACTCCCAAACCTGCACACCACTTCAATCTTGCCAGTCCTCTAGAGTCCTTGGAATACATCCTCCAACCCTCTCTGCTTTAAATCTGTTATTAAGATTTTACCTTTCAATGTCTTTTAAAATTTCATCTCTTCTCTTCATTATCTTTACTTTGCCTTGGTTTAGTCACTCAGCCTCCTCTCAGGTGACTATGCAACTCATTGCCCTCCATATAGTCACACATATAACTCCTAAATAATACATTTAATCATGTCACTCTATTGCTTTAAACCTACCCCAACTTTCTGTTGCCTTCAGTTTGGCATTTAAGGCTCTTCACAACCCACTAGCTGGCTAGCTAACCTCTCTAGTTCCATCTGGCACCAACCCCCGCCTAAGTTCCAGCCCGCTGAGCTGATGATGAATGTTCCATGAACACACCCATAGCTCATAGTCTTTCCTGAGATGCCCTTTCACATTCTCTACACTTAGCTTTCCCTCTCTGTGCTCTCAACACTTTGTCCTGATCTCTACTTTTGCACTTAGTTTACACTGCAATTACATGTGCAAGTGTATCTTACTCATTTCTGTATCAATGATATATAGCATGGAATTTGCTATTAAAGACTCACTAAAGAAATTCTGAAGGACGTACTTCAAAAAGAGGGATGAAAGTAACAGTGAGGAAAAACATTGGTAAGTAGATGGGTAAAACTAAGCAAACATTACTTAAAACTGTGAGAAAAATGTGCAACCTGTGTGTGTCGGGGTGGGGGATAAGGGGCAGAGAACCTGAGAAGAGATAAGTCTTTGAATTTTGGAGCATGAGTGTTAACATACTCATTAAATAGAAAATGTTTAAAGTGTGTCCATTAAAAGAGCAAGAACAGCTATTAAGGGAGTAGACATAAAACATATCACCTCCAAAGAAATAGGAGAAAAAACTGGAATGGGGAGGGAGGGGGAAGGGAATTATCAATTCAAAATATGGCAAAAAGGGGAAAGGGGAGAAATAGAAAACATTGATAAAAATACATAAAACAGTGAAAGAAGCATAAATTTATCATTAATTGCAATAAATGCTAATGGACTCAGCTTTCTAATTAAAGGTAAATATTTTTAGACTGAACAAAAATCTAGCTACATGTTGCTTGTAAAAGATACACCTAAAACATGGAACAAGACACATGCAAAAACATTATACATTTGTATGTACCTATTAATATTATCTCAAAATTTGTAAGGCAAAAAATGACATGGTAACAAGAAGATACAGACAAATCCATCACCAGAGGCAGAAACTGCAATACAAATCTCCTAGCAACTGACATCTTCAGCAAATAAAATATTAGTAACAATAGAGGAGTTTTTAACAGCTTAAATAATAAGCTTTTTAACAATATAGAACACATTTAGAATATTAAATGCAACAATTAGTGATACATTATACAATTCTGAAAAATAACTATAATGATAGCTTCAATAAATTTCAAAAGATTCTTTTACTGTAATACAATATTACAAACATATTTTAAAAGATAACTAGAAAACTCTCATACGTTTAGAAGTTTAGAGAAAAACATATTTCAAAACACCTCACAAAGAAGAAATAAAAATGGAAACTGGAAAATTCTTAAAACTGAACAATAATAAACTGTCCTATCAAAACTTGAGGAAGGGAGCCAGAATACAAAGGGAAGTTTGTAACCTTATATGTTTATATTAGAAAAGAAGAAAATTTCCAAATTAATCAGGTAGTCACTTCCACTCAGGTCATGATCTCAGGGTTCTAGAGTTCAAGCCCTGCATCAGGCTCTCTACTGTCAGCAAATAGCCCACTTCAGATCCTCTACTTCTCTCTCTGCCCCTCCTCTGTGTTCTCTCTCTCTTAAAAATAAATAAACATTAAAAAAAATTTTTTTTAAGGAAATTAATGAAAAAGATAATACATAATAGGAATGATCAGCAAAGCCAAATACTGGGTCTTGGTAAAAACTAAGAAAATAGAGAAGCTTCCAGTATGATTAATCAAAGGGGGAAAAATTCTCAAGGGGTGCATACAATCATAGGGCTGAAAAGAAAAATAAAACCATAAATGATACAACTAATAAATAGGAAGATATTTTCAACAACTTTAGCTCAATATGTTTAAAAACTTAGATGAAATGGATAAATATCTAGAAAAATACAGCTATAACTTACCAAATATGACTTAAATAGAAAACCTGAATAGTCCTATAACTTTTGAATAACTTGAATTGAGAATTAAAAATCTTCCAACAAAGAAATCACTAGGCTCAGACAGCTTCCTTATAAGGTTGAGGCTAGTTCCATGAGATGTTCATGAAACAGAAATTCTCATCTTACTCTTCCAATCTTCCAGAGGATAGAAAAAGAGGGAACATTCCCCAACTCTTTCAACATAACCTTGATTCCAAATTAAGAAAGAAACAGAGGGGCACCTGGGTGGCTCCATCTAACCAACTCTTGATTTCAGCCCAGGTTATGATCTCACGGTTGTGAGATTGAGCCCCAACGTTGTGCTCTGTGCTAAGCATGGAGCCTACTTAAGATTCTCTCTCTCCCTAAAAAAAAAAAAAAAAGAAAAAGAAAAAAAATTAAAAAAAAAAAAGATTCTCTGTCTCCCTCTTCCTCTGCTCCTCCTCTCCCCTCTCTCTCTCTCTCAAAAAAAATAAAATCAAATGTTTAAAAAAAAAAAAAAAGAATGAGAAATGTGATTAAAGGTCAATTTCACATAGGTGAAAAATTCTAAGCAAATTACTTGTAAACATAATTTGGTTTATCAAAGGAATGCAAAGTTGATTTATTATTAGAACACCAGTTAATGTAATTTATCCCAATAACAAAGTAAAGGGAAAAAAATCATATGATCAAATCATTAGCCACAGAAAACTTTTTGATGGAATTCAACATTCATTCACAATTTTAAAAACTCAGCAGACTAAGAATAGGAAAAAAAACTCCCTTGACTGATAAAATATATTAAAATAAAAACAAAAAAAACCCCACCTACAATGAACATTATATACACGATAATGAAAATAATAAAAAAAACATTTCTTTTAAAATCAGAAAGAATGCCAGCTATTACCATATCTATTCAGTATTGCTCTGGTGGGCCTGGCCAGGGCAAAAATATAAGAAAAGGAAAAAAAATTATAAAGGAAGCTACAAAACTGATGTCACTTATAGGCAATATGTTTTGTTGAAATCCCCAAAGAATCAAAAGACAAATTATTTTCATTAGTAAGATTTACCAAATTTGACTTTTCAAAAAAACCAGTCTGTAGAAATCAACTACATGTTTATATTCAGCAATAATCAGAATGGCATCATTAACAGCAACGAAAATTTAAAATATCTAGTGTTAGGAAGTCCTTGGAACCACAGTAGAGGGGACGGCCATCTTGCCAGCACAACCCAATGAAAAGCCCCTAGCTGCTTGCCAGAACGAATTGGAGGTCAACCAATCACCGAGCGACAGCACGACCTGACAGATGAGAAAAAGGCCCACCGGGACCTAAACCCGGAACCGCTGCAGCTTAAAAACCCCACCCCACCACACCTGGGCACGACTTCCCTGACTCCTCTCTCTCTCTCTCTCTCTCCCTGAGTCACGGAACCTCGCTGGAGACCTCAGTTCCCAAATAAAGCCATTGACTGCTAAAATTTTTTAGCCTCTGACTCCTATCTTTACCCTGCCTTACACCTGACCCTAACATCTAGGAATAAATTTAACAAAAGATATGAAAGTTCTTTAAATTTTTTTTTTTTTTCAACGTTTATTTATTTTTGGGACAGAGAGAGACACAGCATGAATGGGGGAGGTGCAGAGAGAGAGGGAGACACAGAATCGGAAACAGGCTCCAGGCTCTGAGCCATCAGCCCAGAGCCCGACGCGGGGCTTGAACTCACGGACCGCGAGATCGTGACCTGGCTGAAGTCGGACGCTTAACCGACTGCGCCACCCAGGCGCCCCGATATGAAAGTTCTTTATATGAAATGTTTTTAATTGAAGTGAAAAGCACTGTATAAAGATCCAAACAACTGAAGGATTTGACTGTAGAGATGGTTGGTAATATGACAAAAGAAAGAAAAGTGATGATTAACATAAAAGTCAGGTTGGGTTTGACCTCCAAAGGGTAGGGAAGGTAATGGTTTACTTCTTAACTTGGATGGTAAGCACATGACTATTTATATTTTTAATTCTTTAAACCGTACCTATAAATTTTATGTTCTCTCATATGGATGAATTATTTTATAGTTTTAAAAAAAGGTCCAGAACAAACAGCCCAATTAACATAAAAAGTCTGTTGTCTGTCAGGTCATAGGATTCCCACAATTTACAAGAAGAGCTTGGGAGAAGATACTAATTTTGTCAATTTTGAAAATGTGTCTTGAATAATCACTTCATCTCCAAAAGAGGAGGCGGAAGCTGCTATAAAATGCTAGAACAAATCCCTTCAGGAAACATTCAATTTAAGTGTAATTATCTTTTTTTTAAGTTTTAAATGGAAAGGTTTCTATACAAAGCTGTTTACATAAATATTCAGTTGTTTACCTCTGCACACAAAGCAGAAAAGCAAAAATAGGATGATTCAGGAACACGTAACAGGTATCAGCTTAACAAGGATGAAAATTTAGGGAAAGTCTCAACTATCTACTTCATTAGCCTAATCCACTAGTGCTTTAGAAATAAATAGTACGTTTCTAAATATAGTTAGGATGCCAAAAACTTGCAGATAGAGTGTAACTTTTGGTGGGTTTAATTATAGGTAAAGAAATATTTTATTGGCATGCCAATATGCTCCCTTGGGCGAGAGATAAATCATCAGAAACACATGTGGCTTGAGCACTAGCATGTAACCTGTAGCCTGGCTTATCTGTATAGTAAACTATATTCCAAAAATGGCCACTCGAATTATTTCCAGTCCCACATGCTCTTCCAGAAGCTTTCCACTTCCTTATCAAAAGATGGAATCTATTTCCACTTGCACTAAAACTGAGTGGCCTTTGTAACTGCTTCAATGAGTGGAGTAGGGATGCTGTGTGATTTCCTAGGGTGGGTCATAAAACATAAGGTTCCCGCCTGACTTTCTCTTTCTTGGGTCATATGCTTTGAGAGCACTGAGCTGGCATAAAAGTCTGCCTACCCTGACTCTGTCATGCTGGAGAGACCACAAGGAAATAGAGATGATAGAGGAACACAGCTGTTCAGTCTTCCCAGCCCTCCAGATAGTGAGTGAGTGTGCTTTAGACGATGACAATCCCCAGCCTCCAAGCCAACCCAGATGATACTGAATGGAACTGAGATGAACCGTCTCTGTTGAGCCCTGCCCAAATTATAGATTTGTGAGCAAAATATAGTTGTCACTTTAAGACACTAAGTTTGTTGTGCTACAGCATTAAATAACCTGACCAGCTGTCATATCTACAGAGAAGATATTGGATGCAAATGTCATCCTGAACCAACAATCCAGACAGCATGGTTTCTAAAAATCAAAAGGATAGAACTGTAATACACCCAAAAAGCAGTCAGCACTATCCTGAAAGTTAAATTTCATTTAGGATTCATTATACCTGCTGCTGATCACTGATGCTGATAAGTGGTTATATTTATAAACCTATTATCTGCAAAAAAAAGAAAAAACAAAAAACCTTTAACATTTTTGTTTTTAACTACTTCAGAGGGTCTCAGAGATGCATGTTAACAATTTCTGTTTATAAATAAAATTTATTCCATTACTGTATGTATCTTTTATTTTGGTCTATTTATGTTGGCATCACAGCGTGATATAAGATGTCCTCCTCAAATTTAGTGGAACCAAAATGCAATTACTGAGGTCTACATATTGCCATCTGCTATTGGATGCTAGTGTAATCAGATTTTAGAGCCAAAGAAAATCCCTGCTCACTTATTATGTGACCCTAGGCAAGCTACATAACTTTGCTGAGCACTTTTATTGATCTGTAAAATGAAAATAATACCTATCTATCTTGCAGGGTGGTTACAGAATCAAAAGAGTCAATATATATAAAATACTTAGCATGCTTGGTACATAACAGGCAATCAGTAAGTTTCCTTTTCTTAACACCTCTTTTTTTTTTTTTTTTTTTTTTTTTTATTCAATGACAGGCTACAGGAGATTGCAGGCCCCTAGGTTTGCCCAGCTAAAAGAAGCCCTCCAGAGAAAGGCTCAACTTCTTATCTGTAAATATTACTCCCACACTTGGAAGTGGGCCTCCAACCTGTACTGGGAACTTCAACAAGAGCACCTGACAGGGGCCCTCTGTTCTGCTTTGCTGTGCTGTAGTAATTGTTTGGTAAATAAGCTAATTTAAATTTGCATTCCACCTACTGATTTTCCCTTTGTTATCAAGCATTTTCAGCAGCAAAGAATATATATGTGTACGTGTGTGTATGTATACACACACACACACACACACACACACACACACACACATACATACACATTTTTTTTTTTTCATTTTGAGGTCACTGGGGGACTTTATGCCGCACAGATATCCGAGATGAATTATTGACTAGTTATATGAAGGAGGTTAAAAAAACAAAAACAGAAACAGGTAACCTAGGGGTTTTAGGGGTTTCAGCCAGCAATCTCCAATTCAGTCAACAAAATGAATGTTATGTGGAAAAACAGAACCAGCCAACCTTCTGGATATCTTCATTTAGTTCAACCTCACCTCTAATTGCACAATGAAGCTCCTTGGGATAGACAAAGCACATGACTGTGATAACTGGAGATCTGCCTCCCACTTGCTATATGATCTCAGGAAGAGACTCTGCAAGCCTTTTATTCCTCATCTAAAAGCTGTGGGATTAGACTAGATCAAAACATGTGATGAGTGAAAGGAGCGTCAAGACCATTTGGTGTAACACTCTCACTTCACAGGTGAAAAGTGAGGCCTAGAGCAAGTCAATGGCTTTCCTTATGTCACACCTCTAATAGCTAATAGACTAGGTATTGGCAGCCAAGATTTTCCAGCTGTTCCCCAATTCCACAAAGCCCTATCTAAAATGACTTGACTCTGATGGTAAAGAGGAAAGACACAATATGGACTCCTATTCAGGTTGATTTTACATGATTCAATAGGTCAAACAGTTCCTAATTTCCAAGCTAGGTTTCTTGCCAAGACAGTATTTGTTATTGTCTTGGATAATACACCATTCTGTAGACCTGGAAACCTTCTATAACTGCTTTTCACTCTATATATTCCAGAACATGAAGGGTAAATTTCAACACTGTCATCAGCAATGTCCCTTGAGAGTCGCAGGTACTCAACAGGAACGTAGGAACTTCTGTGCTCTGTATAATCCTAGTGATGGAGTCGCTCTTCTACTGTGTGCCAAACAAGTTTCAGACTCAACCAAGATGCAGGGCAAAAAAATTCTGGCAAGTCTATGGGGAGTTTTTACCTTCCAACTCATTATTTACTAACTTATTTGTTAATTCCTCCTGTCGAGGGAAAAGAGAGGTTCTTTAAGGTTAACAGATCTGACCACAGGTAACTATCTGGAAGAACCCTGATCTTCCCAAAGAAAGATACTTTCTTGGCTAAGAGGAGAGTGAGGTTTCTTGGTCCAGTCACCTTAGAAATCTGGAGCAAGGAGAAAAGGAGGAAAATGTTCTTATTCAAATTAACAAAACCAATCAAATTTACCTCAGTATAGGTGACCTCACCAACTAAACTGCAATTTGAACATTTGAATCCTTCACTAAGAGCCAAATGTGGAAACTGAAACAATGAGAAAGATAAAGGGGTCACCCATAACCAAGGAATGTATTGATGTAATGGAAATGAACTATCATGGAGTAGAGAACAAGAGGAACCTGAGGCAAACTGTCAATGTTGGCATGTTTTTGTCTGTTGGAAAGACAATAAGGGGTGTGTTTGGAAGCAAAAGTGGAGATAGTGTGGTCAACCACATAAATAACTCCTTGCCAGGCAAGTTGTAACACATCTTAAGTAGAAATTTCCTTTGAAGAGCATAAACTCTGTCTGTAGTTCCATGCTTGTAAAGCCAGAGTCCTCTCCATTAGATTTCTCAGACAGATCTCCCCATCAGTGAGAAAAAGCAGCTAGATAAAAGCAGTCCTCTCTGTGCTGTCCAATGTGATAGCCAATACTAGCCATATGTCATCACTAAGTGCTTGAAACATGGGTAGTGTGACTGAGAAACTGAATTCTATTTTATTTTAAATTTTATTTAACTTTAGATAAATTTAGATATAGACACTGATTCGGTTATTAAAAAGTGATATACATGTTTGGATTGATTTGGTCATATGACTCTACTTTTTCAACTGTAAATTTTCATCTAAATACAGATTTAGATTTCTATAAAAATCTAGAGTCCAAATTGATAAGTGCTGTTTAAGTGTAAGATGTACAGTGTATTTCAAGATCTATTATGAAAAAAAGCAAACTATCTCATTATTAATTACTATTAAATGGTAAATTATATATATAGGGTTAATATATTAAAACTAATTTCACCTATTTCCTTTTACTATTTTAAGTGACTATGAGAAAATTTTAAATTACATATGAGGCTCACATTTGAGGTTCACCTTATACTTTTATTGGATGGCACTGCTCTAGAGTCTAGAGAATCTAGATTAAGAATATCATGTTTTTGTTGTTGTTGTTTAAAGAAATTTATAGTCAGTGTATATTTTGGATTCTTTGTCAAAATCATACTAGGGAAAGGTTATACCATCCGAGGAGCTTAAAGATAATTTTTCTAATTACATTCTCCCAGTACATTCTCCCAGTAAATTAAAACTTGGTGTTTGGTTTACAAATTTGTCTCAGATAAGTTAATTTGTGTCAATCAACGAGCATCTGATCAATTCTAAAGTAAAATTGACATTGAAATTCCAGACTCAAGAAACTAGCTAAGGGAGTGAGCCCTGAAACAGAACACAGTGACTCCTAATCGAGGTCCAATGGCATCCTTTCTATTTTTGCATCACAAGAATTCAAATATTTGAGAATAAATATCATGCTGTTAATCTTCTTTTACATGACCCAAAAAAGAAACCACATAAAAGTCAACAGTTACATATAATCCTGATATATACACATATACATTCTAAAGAAGAAACTATTTTAAATATCCATGGAACACATGAACCAAATATTTGGCAAATGATAATAAATATATATGCTGCATATATACAAGTAAACCTTTATCAGTTAAAGAAAGTTCCTCTTAAGATTGTAGCCTAAAAAATTTAAAAAAAAAAATCTTTGACTTAAACCACTACTGACAAACTAAGGTTGTCATTATCATCATAGGCACCTTGGAATCTTATACCACCCCCAGAAATTGTATTCAATGAGAGCAGCATCCATGCTCACATATTCTGAGATAAAAGGATCATCTATCACCGCCATTTTAAGAGCTAGATAATCGATTAATCAAACAGAAGTTAAACATCACAATCAAAGTTCAATATTTGCTAAAAGCTGCTTGGACCCCGAGCTGGCATTCTGGAAGCAGCTACCAGATGAGTAAGGTGTTTACTAATAATAGTGCAGTAAGCCCAACTCAGAGGGTCTCTTTAATGTTTTACACTGGTAGTACACAATTTGGTCAGTTGTGTTTTTCCTATAAAAACAGAATTTGATAAATATAGCAGCACAATTCATTAACAAATTTTTAATCACTACCTTTGTTTTATGAATTAAAATAAAGACATTCTAGCATACTATTTACGTAAATTAAAAATGCCTACCTTCAAGTTAAGTCTCTTTTTCCACTAAACTCCATTATTTTAAACCTCCATCTAACTTAAACCTGGGTTTAGTCCAGACTCTAACTGGAATTCTTCCTGATTTAATTTGAATTGTAATTTTTCCAATAAGTCTCAGGTCTTCAGAATAGCATAGGAGCTCATCATGTAATTTTCCTGAATTAATCTATTTTTTCTTCTCCCCCTGACTTTAGCTTCAGAAACTACTCATTTCATATGGCATCTAGGGTCTCATTTGCTGGGGCCCTTCTCTCTTCAGAGGATGCACTGTCCTTATACCTTTCCCATACTTCTACCCCTACAGAACCTCGGGTTTTGCTCCTTCGTCCCCATGCTTTACCTCTGCTGCACCGCCCACTCTGGGCTTCCATTTCCAAGCACAAAGAACCATAGATACAGCCTGTCTTCCTCTCTCTGCTCTGTGGTCTTGTTCCAATCAGGGAAACATTCCTATGGCAACCAACATGCACCACCATCTCACTCCACTTCCCTGAAAGTTCCTTATTTGCATGGCAGACGTTTGGCAAGGACACTGAATTACTTTAACTTGCCTAGCAACTACTAGCCTGTTCCAGCCCTTCTAAAGGGACTTAGCTTTTTTCTCTTTATTAATGGGAGCTCGCTGGCTGCAGAAAGGGCAGCTGCCAAGTCAGCCTCCCTACCTTTGGGCAAACTGGAGCCCTCTCTTGCCCCCAGGTTAAAAAAAAAAAAAAAAAAAAAAACTCCACAGGCTCAAGACAATGGGGCAAGAGTAGATAGCTCTAAGAAGCTCACTTTAGGCTAACTCCAGGGAAAATTCAACTTTTAGAGAACTTTAAATCTTGCTCATCCTTGACTATAATAAAGAGTCGAAGTATTGGTTTATTTGCCTTCATTCATAAAACCAGGTTTATCTATCATGTTGTGTATTTAGGACACTCCTATTAATTTATTTAATAGGCTAGCAACCAGATTTTTATTTTAAAAAAATTTTAATATTTATTGGGGGGGGGCAGAGAAAGAGGGAGACACAGAATCCAAAGCAGGCTCAGGCTCTGAGCTGTCAGCACAGAGCCCAACACAGGGCTCAAACCCACAAACCATGAGATCATGATCTGAGCTGAAGTCTGTCACTTAACTGAATGAACCACCCAAGCACCCCTAGCAACCAGATATTTTAACTTACATATTTTACTTTATTCATTTAGGTAATTTTGGTATCAGGAACCAACATGGTCCCAAATGACTGATACTGCTATCGATATTTCCCCTCCTCAGTGAATTCTAAGAAACACACAAAGTGCCTATAATATAATTGGGGTTCCCTAAATGAAATACTTTCTCTGAAAACCCACAGAAGTGGAAGAGCTTGAACAATGAATAAATCAAGTTTCTTCAGCCCTCGGTCTGTTCTGCTGGTAGGATCTCATGCTTGGTGCCCTTTCAGAACAGAGCCCAAAGGTAGATATTAGCTCCTAAAAGCACCTGATGAGATAATCAAGCCAGGTCCTGGAAAAACAAAAGCTACTGCCTTCGACAAGGAAAGCAAGGCCACTGATGCAGAAGTGAAGACTTGCCAATTTAAGCCAGGAATAGAACGACAAAAGTCGACACTGGTGGACACGGTCCCTCCTTTATGAGACAACTTCCTTCTGTTAGCATGGAGGAAATGATTCACTTTTCTATGCTTGTAATTTTTGATTTCTTCTAAAAAGAGCCTTCTTATTCACTTCCATGACTCCACAAGGAAAATTTTTGATCCCCAGATCCTATTTCAATGATGGTACACAGTGTTCAGCAACTATTTACTGAAATCAACTATGGACACAGAACTAACCAAAAATTTAAATTAAAATAACTGTTTTCACCTATCATACCCGTGAACTAAAATTTTTGTCACATTCAGTGCTGACAAAGGTGTGGAGAAACACGACATTCTCACACAGTGTTGGTGAAAGTATAAATTGGTGCAGTAATTTTGAAGGACAATTTGGCACTTTTTAGTGATACTAAAAATGCCCACACTTTCATTAGTAACTCCCCTCCTTTGGATGTATCCTACAAATATATTTACCAAAAAAATGTAAAAAGATATGTTGAAAGATGTAGCATTGCTTGCAACATGAAAAATCAGGTAACAACCAAAATGTTGATACATAGAAGTTAAATTATGGCATGCCATCACAATGGAGTACTATATAGACATTAAAAAGAGGGAGATCTATATGTACTGATGTAAACAGATATCCAAGATATATGGCTAAGGAAAGTATATTGTATTACAGAACTCATATGTCTCCATAAATAAGCACAGATGTGTGTTATGTGTACAGGTGCATGTATACATGTATTAAGTGTTCTACATGTTTGTAGATAAATCAACAGATCTTTCCTAGAGGGATCTCTAGAAATTTCACAGCGGTTATCTTTAAAGAATGATATTTAGGAACCACAGAAAAAGGAGAAAGATTTATTTTCACTTAACAGCGTCTAAAAATGTTGATTACTTTGAAAAAGTAAGTCTTACTTATACTTTAAAAACATGTTAGTAATTCATAATTACTTTCAAATAATTAGTTTTTCAAAAAAATAAAGCCATTAGGTTGTTTTTACCCTTCAGGTACATCAAGTAACTAACACACGAGTCTCTAAAACCATCTACTACTTTTGAAAGCAAGAAACTGCAGAAGTGGAAGCAGCAGCTCACATAAATTGTATACAAAGCTTGTACTTTTAATGTGTTAGACATGGTAAATATATCAAAACTATATTAAAATTAAGAAATTATATTTGAGCTATGTAAATTAAGATTTAAAAATTGTGAAAACTCACATTGTAATACACAATAAGATAAGTCAATGTTCTTCCTAATGCATGGAAGTCTTTTGGTGGGGGGGATGCGAGGTGGGTTCACAGGAAGCAGAGAAATAACTCCTATTGCTAAGTTAAAAATCATAAGCCTCAGAAGCCCTGTATAAATAAAAGAAATTAAGAACCAACAAACTGGATCCAAGAATTCTAAATGATGCTCAATCAAATAAAGAGACAGCTGCAAATGTACCTTTTTGGGGGGATTACTTAAAAAGCAGACAGGCACAGCTGAAGAGAAATATGCTTTAGTCACTGCCAATTCAGTAATCAGAAAATGGGAACCATGGTATAAAATTAATTTTTTTTTCTGGGGTGCAGTCAGTTGAGCATCTGACTTCGGCTCAGGTCATGATCTTGCAGTTGACAAGTTCAAGCCCTGCGTCGGGCTCTGTGCTGACAGCTCAGAGCCTAGAGCCTGCTTCAGATTCTGTGTCTCCCTCTCTCTCTCTGCCCCTCCCCTGCTCATGCTCTGTCTCTGTCTCAAAAATAAACAAACATTAAAAGAAATTAATTTTTTTTCAACTTCCAATGATTAGGAAGAGCACTGTTTTAAAAAATAAAGCATTAACGTTCATTTCCACATTATTCTCAGCCTCCCAAATATTCCTACTTTTTTCTTACAAACTCAAGAGAAGAAATTTCCCTTGGTACTCATGATAAAACCCCAAAATGCTCTTGATATTGCCATTCAAACTGTCTATTGTTCTCGTAATTCCAGGAAATCTGTGAAAGCCAGACATAATGACTGTTGTGACAGTTTTCAGCAACAAGAAGTGAAGTTTCCTGTCAAAAGAAGTGCTCTCTCCATTTTCATCATATGTAAAACAAGATGCTTCTACAGGCACATTCATAGACAGAGGGAGATTCTTTGAGACCCTGAAAATCTACTATCAAGGATGAAAGAATCAATCAAAATGACAGATAAATGTGTGGGAGTTTTCCCCCTTTTAGCTACAGCAAACTCTGATTTATTTCCCAATTAGTACTGGCTCTTTGGTCAGAAAACTGGCCTTTTCCTCCAGAGCTGTTAAGGAGCAGATTCCAGATATTAATCCAACAAAGGAGCAGAAAAAGATGGTGCCTGGTGCTTATTTGTAATACTTTAGATTCTAGACTAAATAGAGTGGATATGAAACATACAACATTACAATGCTCTTCCAGTAACTATTTAAAGTCACCAACATTCTAAATCTCCCCTTAAAACTGAGAGGCCCACATCTTCAGTAGAGATCGACTGGTCAGATGAGCAGAAAAAAGGTAGGGCATTCCTGGAGGATGAGTCTTGGACCAGGATTTAAAGGCCCTGAGTTCAAGTACTCTACAGTCCTCGACGTCCAAAGTGGAGACTCACCCTCATTTACCTCACTACTCCCATGTAAACAAATGTCAGATCAAGTGAGGGAACATACAGAAACAATCTGAAAAAAATGGGATGCCAAAATGGACTATCAAAAAGACCAATATAATCCTATATGACTCAATTTCCTTATCTGTTAAATGGGAACAATAACAACACTCACTTCATGGATACCATGAGGATTAAATGAGAAAATGTGAAATGTTCTTACAAGAGTGGCATAGATACAGCAAATACTCAAAAATATTAGGTATTACCTTTAGTACAAAGCTGATTTACTTAGAAAGGTGGATCCCTTATACTGGAGAGCCCCTGGATGTTACACAAATTAACATAAAGTGAAAAACATGCGACAAGAACATAAAGTAGGGATCAGCTATACCCATAGAACCTGCCTTTTTGTAACCAGTGTCCCATAAACACAAAGCAATAACCACAAGATGACATCTGGGATAAGATACTGACCAAGCACACAGAAACTCTGAGCACAGCAAGAGGCAAAAGACTGTATCCATCCCTCTACTAAAGGTTAAGTGACTTGTGCATTAAATATGACATGGACAGGGACAGGGACTTTTCTCTATGCCTGGATGGTTCCACAGTAGGTTCCCCTAAATATTTGAAACATGGATACATGGATAGATGGGATGATCATAGGTAGTGCTTTCAATATAATCCTCTTGCAGTGCTCCAATCATAACACAGTCTGCTCGATATTAAAAGACAGTCTATATGAGGGGCGCCTGGGTTGCGCAGTCGGTTAAGCGTCCGACTTCAGCCAGGTCACGATCTCGCGGTCCGTGAGTTCGAGCCCCGCGTCAGGCTCTGGGCTGATGGCTCAGAGCCTGGAGCCTGTTTCCGATTCTGTGTCTCCCTCTCTCTCTGCCCCTCCCCCGTTCATGCTCTGTCTCTCTCTGTCCCAAAAATAAATAAAAACGTTGAAAAAAAAAAAAAAAAGACAGTCTATATGAAAGACAAACCCCAAGGATGTATGTACTCTTACACCCTCATCATTTACCCATGTTCACTATAAGTCAAGCACAGTGCAGAGGTTTTATGAATAAAGGTTTGTTCATGCAATCACAGAAATCTAACCAAGTTTTGAGGAGAAAAAGTTGACCTTTATCTTGCCCAGACTCTAGTCACAGAGGAGATAGCTCCCTAGTTGGTTCTTATAGGCATGCTCTCTGTAACCGAACCTTAGTGATACCACTTAGGTGTCAAGACATTTTTATCTTAAGAAACCAAGGGAAAATTGAAAGTCTTGCTCAAACAATGTAACCATACCAGATGGTATCCAAGGAATTTAAAAGCATGTAATTAATTACAATAATACCTTACAACCAACTCATACTGGTAGAAGATATGTGTGACAATATTGAATTATGGACAAGTTTTAAAGAAGTAGAGTTTTATTAGAGTAATTCAAATTAAGTGCTAATAAAATATTACCAAGTGAATATCCTCATAGGATTACTTTAATGACTGGAATCACTCATAATCAGTACAAAGGATGCAAACAAATGAAAGGCATTTGAAAACCGCCCTTTCTCTCAAGTGGGTTAATATGTTTCCTAGAAAACTTGTTTACACTATTCATTTCTTCTGTGGGTCCATTCTTCATAGATAAAACAAAGTAAACCTCAGATTTACCCTGAAGAAATTATTAAGGACCATGAATTAACAGGGCTATAAATGGATGGCACTACCAATGAGAGATCTAGGGTTCCATCAGATGGCTGCAGCCAACTACATGTGAATTTATTTTTCAATGACTGTTTATACTCCACTGTTCATGCACATTATCACGAGAGGCTCGTGTTTGCATACAAAGCAGAAAAGAATGGTGAATGAAATCAGTGTACTGAATGGAGGAGAGTGGATGGAGGAGAATACATATCTTTTCTTGCTTCCTTTCTATTTTTTCTTTCACCTCTTATCCAGTATTCTGGGATACACTCTGAGAGCTTTTTCAAACTGAGGAGTCTGAGCAAGATCCATCTGACAACCTAGACTCATGAAAGCACACGTGCACACATTTTTTTCTCATCTGCGTAGGATCATAAGGCTCGGTGAATGGAGCTAACATATTTCCAAAGCACTCCAGTGGTGCCAAGAATGATCAGTGTTACTCTTTGATACAATCACCTATAAGACAAGGAAGGCAAACATCTTCACACTGATCTGGTCAAAGCCACACTGTTCGGAAATGATAGGGCCCAGCATTTAGTCCAGTCCTCTCACTTGGTCTGCAGTTATCTCCACACCACACTGCCTCAGAACATAACAAAGCTTTTTTACACAACCCTACGGTAAACTGACAAGCCCTGGCATCGAACTTATCCTGTTTGTGGGAAGCAGAACCCTGGGTGGAGAAGAGGTGATTTACAATCCTTGGCCTCACTGTGATTTCACAAAGGACTTACTAGTTTTGGGGCAGCTACTTTTCAGATGTCAAGTACATCTGCATCTGTTCTCTACTAGTAAAAAACCTGGTTTGGGGGCAAAGTCCAAGGCAAATTACCTGTTGTTCTGAATTTTTCTCAGTAAACTTGAGATGTACATTGGAGGCAGCAGTGCCTTGTCTTGTGAGGATAAGTGAGAGGCAACTGGAAAGTTATTTTGCCAACCTAATATAAATGCTTAATTAAATTATCTCCCAAACTTTGGGTATTCTCTTTCACTTCTTTTTTGAAAGAATGATTGCATGTAAAGTTTGGTACTCTACAACAATAAGCAATATATTAACATGGGGAACACTATTTTTTCATGAGAGATGTAGAAAACTCTGATATAATATCAGTTTAGGTTTGGGGAAATCTCAAGATTGCAAAGTCTTAAGATAGTCTTGAGATTATTGATTGACTCCCACATTTCAATGGGCATCAGAATCCCAAACAGCTTTTACTCAGCCCAAACAGCTTTTACTCAGATGGGTGTTAGAAATACTGATCAATCAACCCCCAGAGACAAGACAATCTGGTGAGTATCCAGTAGCCTGTTAAATCCATGCTGCTTCCTCCCCCAGAAAATCTTTAAAATAAACCCTAAAGAAGGATAGTTTTTTAAATAGTTACCCTCTCTTGGCCACCTGGGGGGCTTTTGTGGGTTGGAGAATTGCAAACATCACACAGTTGCTGATTAACAAGCAGCTGTAACTGTCCAAGAGAAAAAGTAGCCAGCAACAACATGGATTTCAAAGACTACATTTTGAGAATTACAGAAATTTGTCAAACTCCTCATGTCTGTGATTTTTTCCAAACCCAGTGCACCCAATCCAAGCTCACAAATCTTCATTTAGTATTTACTATGTACAAGGCACTGGTGCCTCCTGTCTTTTGACTCTGGATTCAGACACTTCAACCACAAGCATGCAAATTGACCTAGATAAACACACATACACATGACAGCAAATGCATGTGACAATAAATGCATAACAGCAAATGAATCTGTTGCAAATCATGAGGGAGGACCTGTGGGGTCAGCGGTGATTACCATGGCAACAACAGCCAATGACATTCTGTTATTTCCAGCTCCTAGTGCAATGATTTGAGATCTGAGTCTCCCATGAGAAGTTTCTGTTGGCTTTTGGAGGAGGCCTAGATGTACATGCTGTTTTCCATTAGGAAGTTCTGCTTTTGTCTCTGGCAGAAAGGAAAGCATTCTTTATTAAAGGTTGTTCACAATCTCGGTACAAAACAGAGAACAAAGGTTCAGAACTCTTATTCACTAATTTGCTTGGTTTTGAACAAATAATCATTGGAAATTGTTTAGCTCTAGCCTATGAAAAACCATGTGGTCACTCACATGGGATGGCCTCCTGGTACATCAGACCAAGTTTCAACCTCACTTGTTCCATTTGGGAACAAAATTCATTTGATGATGTGATCTATTCTTAAACTAACATCCTGTCAAATGGTCTG
Source organism: Leopardus geoffroyi (assembly GCF_018350155.1). Taxonomy (NCBI): domain Eukaryota; kingdom Metazoa; phylum Chordata; class Mammalia; order Carnivora; family Felidae; genus Leopardus; species Leopardus geoffroyi. Next base: position 129,851,607 of record NC_059333.1, read on the forward strand.
AACACACTTAATATCAAGCATATCTAGCCAAAATAAGTACTATTTGAATTAAATGCAAATTAATGTATTTTCCTTTGAGTGCACTAGTATCTTATAGATGACCACCAAGAGTGTCCAGCAAAATATGTTTTGGGTCATGTTGAACAAAAGTCCACTTAGAGTTTGACTGAATTTTATAACATAGTATTCATCCTGAAGGGTGAGTGTCTTAGAACTAAAGGAATCTTAGGGATAATTCAGTGTATCTTCACAGCCAGGACACCAACACTGCCCCCCCCCCCAAAACAAACCAAATAAAAAATTTAAAAAGTACATGAAGAATGACTCCATCTCATTTATTTGTGTAAATAAATGTGCATATGTACCAAAAAGAATAAAATACCTAGGAATAAATTTAACCAAAGAAGTGAAAGGCCTATACCATGAAAGCTGTAAGATACTGATGAAACAAATTGAAGATGACAGAAGCAAATGGAAACCTACACCATGTTTATGGATTAGAAGAATATAATTAAAATGTCCATACTACCTAAAGCAATCTACAGAGTCAATGCAATCCCTGTCAAAATACCAATAGCATTTTTCAAAGAAATAGAACAAACAATCCCAAAATTTTTATGTGGTTCCATAAAAGTAACTCAAATAGCCAAAGCAACCTTGAGAATGAACAAAGCTGGAGATACTGCAATTGCAGATTTGAAGAAATTACTATATGGTTATAGTAATCAAAACATTACGGTACTGGCACAAAAACAGATACACAGATCAATGAACAAGATAAAGAGCCAAGTCAGTTAAATAATATGGTCAATTAATTCGTGACAAAGGTAAGAATACACAATGGGGAAAGGACCGTCTTTTCAAAAAATGGTATTGGGAAAAAAGGACAGCTACAAGCAAAATAATGAAAGTGGACCACTTTCTTATACCATTCACAAAAGTAAACTCAAAATGGATTAAAGACCTAAATGTGAGACCTGAAACTATAAAACTCCTGAAAGAAAACATAGGCAGTAATCTCTTGGACATTGGCCTTAGCAGCATATTTGTGGATAAGTCTCCTCAGGCAAGGGGAAAAAAAGCAAAAATAAGCTATTATGATTTTACCAAAATAATAAACCTTTGCACAGTGAAGGAAACCATCAACAAAAAAGACAACCTACTGAATGGGAGGATATTTGCAAATGATATATTCAATAAGGTTTTAACAACTAAAATACATAAGAACTGACACAACTCAATGCCAAAAATCCAAACAAGCCAATTAAAAAATGGGCAGAGGACCTAAATGGACATTTTTCCAAAGAAGATGTGCAGTTGGCCAAAAGACACATGAAAAGAAGGTCAGCATCACTAATCAGGGAAATGCAAATCAAAACCACAATGGGATATCACCTCATGCCAGTCAGAATTGCTAATATCAAAAAGACAACAAATAACAAGTGTTGACAAGGATGTGGAGAAAAGGGAACCATTGTGCACTGTTTTTGGAAACGTAAATTGGTGCAGCCACTACGGAAAACAGTACAGAGGTTCCTAAAAAAAATTAAAAATAGAAATACTATGTGATCCAGTAATTCCACCACTGGGTACTTACTCAAAGAAAACAAAAACACTGACTCAAAAAGATACATGCATCCCTATGTTTATCACACTATTATTTACAATAGCCAAGCTATGGAAGCAACCCAAGTGTCCATCAATAAATGAATGGATAAAGAAGATGTGTATATGTACAATAGAATATTATTTGGCCATAAAAAGGAATGTAATCTTGCCATTCAGGACAACATAGATGGACCTGGAGGGTATAATCCTAGGTGAAATAAGTCAGACAGAGAAAGACAAATACTACTCGATTCCACTTATATGTGGAATCGAAAAAAACAAATGAATGAACAGACTTAAAAAAATATTTTTAATGTTTATTTTTTAGTAACACACACACACACACACACACACACACACACACACACACACAGAGTGTGAGCAGGGGAGGGTAAGAGAGAGAGAGGGAGACACAGAGTCCGAGGAATGCTTCAGACTCTGAGCTATCAGCACAGAGCCTGATGCAGGGCCCAAACTCACAAACCTTGAGATCATGGCCTGGACCGCAGTTGGATGCTTAACCTACTGAGCCACCCAGGTGCCCTCAAGCAGACTCTTAAATACAGAGAATTGTGGTTGCAGGGGGGGAGGTGCTGGGGGAATGGATAAAACAGATTAAGAAGATTAAGAGGTACAAACTTCCAGTTACAAAATAAGTAAGTTACAGAGATGAAAAGTACAGCATAGGCAATATATTCAATAAGATGGTAATAACATTGTATGGTGACAGATGGTGACTACAATTATTGTGGTAAGCACTGAGTAATGTGCTGAATCAATGTTGCTGTATACCTGAAACTAATATAACATTGCACAATTATACTTCAATTAAATTTAAAATTAAAAAATTGTGTATATATACAAAATAGATGCATACATGTACATATATACAAACACATTCATGGACACACATATAAAATAATATAAAAATATACACTGAAGTTTTAATACCTATCTGCAAATAGGATTATGGATCATTTTATTTTTTTGTTTTGTTCTGACATAATTTTTTTGTTCTTTTCAGGGGGTCGAGTTAATCATTATCCTCCATAGGGCACATTATTATTGTTCCTGTGAGATTATTTGTTGATTTATTGACTGTCCCCTTTTTTATCTCTACTTCTCCCCCTCATCCTTCATATAATCTTCATACAACTGTTTTGACAAATGTAACAGATATCTCTTTTGTATATGCTCTTACAAAATGACTATCATTTTATGGGCATGTATTTTAACTTGGGGAAATGGTTCTGCACTGTGTCTTATTTTTCTTACCTTTTTCACTTGGCACAATGCCCTTTAAATCCATGTTGGTAACTGCTCATCTAATCAATTGCTTCTAACAGCTAACTCCTTTATGTTCACTCACTAAATTTGAACTAACCACTTTCCTAGTGAAGGAAACCCAAGTTACCTCCAACTCCCTCTTACAATCACAGTAATCTTGCATGAATATCCTCTTATGTCCCACAATGGTGTGTTATACACACACAAACGCACAGAGGTATGTATGTGTGTGTGTGTGTGTGTGTGTGTGTGTGTGTGTGTATACACAAAACAAAGGCATTTTCATACATCCCCAAGAGCATAACTGTTGGGTCATGGAAGTATGAGTAGCCATAGTTTGAAGAAGGGTGCCAAAAGGCTCTCCAAAATGGTAGCATCAATACATGCACCTATTAGCAATGCATGAATGTCCCCACAGTCCCAGAAACACTTAGCATAATTGAGCTCTCTAAAATGCTATACATTTTACTGACTTAATTTGCATTTCTCTCCTTACTAGTGACTTAGAGTATCTTTTCCAATGCTTGATGGTGTTTTGAGTTTCCTCTTCTTAAACTGCCTTTTCGAATCCATTGCCCAAAATTTCAACAAATAACATGTATTGCTTTAAAAATAATCTCCCAGCCCCAGTGAAATCAGTTGAGCAAGACAGACAAGAGAGGCGAAAAGAAACACCCACACATGAGAACAGATGGCAGTTAATCCATCTTCTGAAAATGGCAGTGACTCTGGAGTCACCAGTGAATTTGAGAATTGCATGGTAACAATAGCAGGGGCAGCAACAGTTAATGATGCAATGTGAAATATATCTGCTATGGCCCCTGGCTCATAGATGTTCATTAAATACAAATTCCCTCCACTATTTTCTTAGAGTATCACAACAAATCTGTAAGAAAGCAAAGCAGTGTATTATTTTTAATCCCCTTTAATAGATAACAAATCTGCTTGAAGAAATCCCCTGACGTATCTGATAAATGAGAAAGGCATGACCAAGGCAGGTGCTTCTACCTCCTCCCTTCATTTCTACTAGGAGGATAAGCTTGAAGACAGCCTCGATTTACATCCCAGCTCAATTTGTTTAACTGTGTGGCATTAGGCAAGTAAAGCAACCTCTCTGAACCTCAAATTCCCCACCATCAAATGGAGTGATAATGATGGAATTTTCCTCATGGGGTTGTGTTGAAGATTGATTCTCTATAAGCCATGCAAAATAGTGCCTGACACCTAGTAAGTGCTCAGTGAAGTGTCGGCTGCTTTTATTATCATTCAGCTTATCTTTGGAGGTATGGAGATTGTACTAAATCAAAACTAAATAGTCTTTCATGAATGCCCTCCAGTTACTTGATTTTTAGAATTCATTTTGCAATGTTACACGACACATTAATAGCATACAACACTCTATATCTTAAATATTGCATTTCATTCTAAACATTTTTCATAATACATTTTCCCAGTTATTAAAAATATATATGTATATGTCTGCAAACACATACACACATATACGTACACATGCATAGATACATACACACTCATACATATGTGTACGTATGTGTGTGTGTATGTATGTATATGTATGTATATCTTGAGGATACACATGAGTTAAATATTCTTCTCTGAAATTTTCTTAGGTACTTTTTTTCCAGGTCTTTGTATCTCCAGTAATGTATCTGAGAACTTCACTGTCTAGAACTGTTGGAAAATGGGCCTCCATACAAAGTAGGCTAGCACTTTTGTTCTTCCTTATACCAGTATTCTTATTCATATTTCTATCCATGACAGTAATAAAGGATGTCAATCAAAAAAATAAAATAACTAGTGGTAACCCTGGCCTGTATACAAGCATCCCTCCATTTTTCTCAGCTTTAAAAATAAAATGGAAGTGGCAGGCAGAAGAATCAAATCAAGTAGGTGTGACAAATGCCAGGGTTAAAGGGAGCAGCAGCAACAAAATGGAGGCTGTCTGGAATCTTAAGTAAGTGGTCAGCACTTACTGAACTACAAAAAACAATACACGGTATAAAGTGAATGGCTAGAAACCCTAGTGTTTAAGTCCTGGTTCTGTTTTAACCAGCCAGGATCTCCTGCCTAGTCATGATGCTTCTGTATACTTCATTCTTTGCCATAAGATGAACCATGGGACAAAGTGTCCTCTTCCCCCACATTTCATTCCAGCCCTAAATTCTAGAATCTTATACTTTATTACTACATCTAGATTTTTTAAAAATTTTCCTACATTTCCATGGATACTACCTATCCCAGCAATTATATTAGTGATGCAATGCTCATCTCTTTCTATTTCAAACACAAGAGAATCCTGTTGCTGCATTTAATTAGAAGACAGGGATTCAACCTGTTGAAAATAACCAAGTGCTCCATCCAAGGACATCATTTTGACTATGCTTTTCCCCAGAGATGGCTCCCCTGCAAATGTAGGTTCAAAGATGTGGAGCTATTTCTTTCTCCATGTGGATTTTCTCTTTTTTTCCCCCTCAAAGTGTACCTCAAAAGGGTAAAACACCCAGAGAATCCAAGAATTAACCATCACAAATAGTCTCCATGCAGGATTTGCTGAGAAGTATCCAGTATACTCAGCCATATCCTGAAATCAACAAATGAGATCCTGAGAACTGCCTGAAGATCAAGAACAAATGAGTATACATACTTCACTAAACAATATAGAGCCATGTCAACAGATAACTCCTAGGGATATCAGTCAAGAAAAATAATCAGAGAGAAAAAACATTCAGTCGTCAGTGTCTTAGCTCCCACTTGGCTCTGCTCAAAGGCAGGGATGGGGTGGGATGGGGTGAGAACATGTCATCTTGAATATTTATGTGACTTAAAAAAATTAACACTTGTTTTGTGAGGTTGGGAAGGGGGACTTTACTCATTATTTTATGTTTTTAATATTATCTAAAACTTTATAGGAGATAGAAAATAAGTATGTGTAAAAGTGCCATCCTTGTAAGCCCTCATGTTACAAATGACCATCAAGTAGTCTAAAAATAAGAGAAGGGGTGAATCATCTGAGAATTGCCTTATAAAGTCACTTCTGCTATAATGCTTGTTTTGAAAACACAGATTTGTTTCAATGCAAGTGATATAATAGGGAACAATTGGAGCATAATGAAGATTTTATGTTTGCTTATGAGTAATTTCATCCTTAAGAAACAATAGGTGACTGTGGAAACCCACTCACAGCTGAACCAAAGTGTATGCACATACACACACATACCTAACCCCTACCAGCTACCTATTCATGTGTTATGAGCCACCAGTCCACATCTGCTGTTATAGTATTCTTTCAAATTTTAAACAGCCCTCTGTACACCATTTTACAATAACTTACAAGCTGCAACCTTTCCAATGCCGACTTGACTTCCACAAGCAAAATTAAAAACAAAAGCAAGTGACTTTATATTTTCCCAGTCATTTTCTTCCTGGGGTTACTTACAACCACCATTTTTTTTCCCCCTTATCACCACTCCTCCTGCAACCCAGATTCTTGTTTCACTACAGCCTTCAACAGTAGATGCCAGAATTTGTTGGGTTGTTTTCTCCCCCACTCCCCCGACCCAGTGGAAAAAGAGCAGTTTTGTTTAGGAAAGAAAAAAACCAAAACTACATTGCTATTAATGTGGACAAAGTACATAAACTCTCACTGCAGACACAGTCTCAAAGCCCTGAGGGCTTGTCCTTGTTTTCCAACAGAGTGAGTATGTCAATACAGACCTGCCAACTATCTCCCACCAGAACTAAATGATGCTCTAATCTCCTCCTTTACGGAGAACTACTGGGGAGAATGAGGAGGGCAGGATAGCAAAGACAGTTTCAACTCTGTTTACTGATGGCAGTCTGGGGCATGGCTGAAACCTAGTATAAGTCTACGGCTACCAAAAAGACACATTTTCTTAGACTTAATGTGAGCTATGGAGGAAAAACCAGATTGCATGTACATGACTAATGTGTGTGTGCACATGTTAACTATACTTGGGAGTGTATTTACATATACATATATGTATTGCCTGCCCTGTTCCTAAACTGCTTTAGGGCAACTTACAAAATGCATATTATGTAGTATAATAAAAACACATGCAAAATAACAAGAATGAAGCAAAAGAGCATGTTGTGTGTGTATATATGTATATATATATACATACATATATATATATATGAGTACACACAAATATGTATGTGTAAGTCATAATCTAAACTCTAATTAAAGATAGTCTTTATAATCTTGGTTATATAAAAATGAGGAAAGAGGGTGGTGAAAACCCTCAGTTCAAAATGGAACCCAGGACAAAGAGATTTGGTTGAAAGATAATCAGACACTGAAGCCAGAGTCCTGGGCTCAAATATTAGTTCTGCCATTTATGTCCTGGGCAAGTAACTTAAACCTTTTGAATTTCAATTCCTCATAGATAAAGTAGAATACTCCCCACCTAAAAGTGTTATTTTCATAAGAGATGATAAATTCTGCCCTAAATCTGTTTTACACTAGGTTCAGAAATTCAGATTGGTTGAGCACCCAGATACAGTTTCAGTTGTCTGGGACACTAAGGATCTGAAAGATAGGAAACGAGCACACACCCATCATTCCCAGAGCTGAGGGGTAGTGGGTCAGAGTCAAGCTGGCTCAAAGGAGCAACAGAATTGAGAAACCTCAGGAGGACTGTAGCCTCATCTCAAATTATTCCAGGTTGGTGAACCCTTTGGACAGTGGTTCTCAAAATGTCCCTGGATCGGCAGCATTTGCATCACCTGGGAACTTGTTAAACATGCAAATTTGGGGGCCTTACTTTCTACTTACTGAATCAGCAACTCAGGGGGTAGGGACATAACAATTGGATTTTAACAAACCCTTCAGAAGATTCTCATCTCCAAAAGATGCGCACTCATGTTCAAGAACCATAGCCTTACGAGACAGAGTTTTTGCTTCAGTAGCTTCAGGAGTCTGTGTTTGTTTCAAGTCAGAATTTTGAAAAGGTCTGATTTAGTAGATGAATCCCAGTATACCTCTGGCCCTGTTCTATAACTTAGCAATGAATTCACATCACCCTCTGGCTATGTGAGAGCAGAAGGCTAATCACCCAATAATGCTGACCACTTCCTCAGACCATTAGAGGTATGGCCCAATCCTAATTGAACCAGAAATGTCACAAACATGCCGATCAAATGGCATTAGAGGATTTGTGGACAGAAAGCAATGGAGTATATAATCCTCTTAGAAGGAAAGGAGCCTAGAAAAAGAAATAACATACTGGAAAGAGTAAATAGGGTCCACAGTGGTAGAACTGATGTGGAGATACTTGCTTTCACAAGCGCAGCACCAACTACTTATTTCTGTCATCCTGTCTGCTCTGTGTCTGAAGTTGTGGTTGCATGCTCAAACAGGGCAAGTTGCTATACCTGGTGACCATCTTCCTTCTCTCCCTTCTCCATGCTCAAATGAACTCCAGAATCAAGAGTTTGATTTTACAGAGCTCTCAAAACACCTAGGAATTTTGTGCCTTTTTCATTTCTCTGCTTGCTCATCTAATTGCATTTTCACCAAACCTCTGAGGGATGGGGGAGGTGGGAAGGGGAGGAGAAAGAAAAAAAAGAAGGCAGAACAGTCAGGCTTGATGAAAAAGAGTTCCAATTACAATGAAAACTAAAATCAGGATTTGCGATTAATTAGTGAATTTCAGTTATCCTGTAGAGTTCTATAAGGATTCCCAGCTCCATTTACCTATCCTAAAAGAGTATCTGTAATAGCTACAAACTGCAACTCCCAAGCATTCTATGACATACTAATGTTGCACCAAAACCTTTTTGTAGGCAGGAGGCTGCACTTCCTGCAAGAAGTTTAAGATGCTACAAATCATAATAATTGATTTAAAATGAAATCACTAAACAGAATAAAAACACACTGAACAGTACTTATTGCACAGACTTGCTTAATCATTATTAATGCATGCAATGGCAGGCAGCCTCTCTCATTTTCCCCAACATAACATTTATGAATTTTAGAAATTAAGTATTTCTTACAATTACAAAGGAATATTCATGTTACATGGAAAACTAAGCAAATGGATATGCATGGTGTCTAATAACAGTGCATTAAGTTTGCAAGAAACATTTTTGGTTATAATACTTGTCTCATTCCCTTCAGAAATAGAGTCAGCTTATCACTCTAAACTCTCCCCAGAGATACATGATACCTCAATTTTGACAGAGATATTCCATAAAAGAAATCCTAAGTCATGGAATGTTGTAATAAGAACGAACTTCAGGAATCATCTAATTCAACCCTCCCTCATTTTATGGGCATGAAATGAAGACCCAGGGGATTCACTATTTGCCCAAGATCACACAGCTAGTCATCTCTGTAATCTCCAGTCCTCTATTCTTTCCACCGTAGCATTCTGTCTCTGAGCTTCAGCCAGAGTCAACCAGGGATGATGTCGCTGAGGTCACCTGCATGACCAAGAGCACCCATGATATAGAAAGGTCACCTTCAGAGAAAAAGTATCCACAGGAGATTAGCCCTTACAATGTTCAAGCAAAGTCCAAAGATGTGGGGCCACTTTAGACTTCCTCTAAATCTGGATATCACTTCACTTAAAAAGAAAGCATTCATTCCACCCACATTACTCTCCTGAGTACATTGTAACTTAGAGGTTATGGCTGTTCACTGACAGGGTTTAGGCAGTGGAGTTTCAAGCCCTACAGGTCTCAAAAGCATAGGATGTGTCAACTCTTTCCTTCGAGGTATACTGGCACATCAGGAAAAATCACTCTCTCCTGTGAGGTGATGTCTAGGTTTTGCTGGCAGTTAAATCTCCCTCATCATTTGACTCCCCCAGAAGGACAGGGAATAGAGACTCCAGATAAGAGTCTTCCCACTACACTTTCCCCTATGGTTGTGTTTGGCTGAAATCTAAGCAGTACATGCTTTCATACCACGCATACTTCCTCCTAATGGTAACCCACAGATTTGCCTATAGTACTCTTTTTTTTTTTTTTAACGTTTATTTATTTTTGAGACAGAGAGAGACAGAGCATGAACAGGGGAGGGTCAGAGAGAGAGGGAGACACAGAATCTGAAACAGGCTCCAGGCTCGGAGCTGTCAGCACAGAGCTTGATGCGGGGCTCGAACTCACGGACCGTGAGATCATGACCTGAGCCGAAGTCGGACGCTTAACCAACTGAGCCATCCAGGCGCCCCGCCTATAGTACTCTTAAGACAAGCCATTTTATCTTTCAGGGACTTATGCTAGCCTTGTAAGAATGCTTAAAGTAGGAAGTTCTGCAATAACTAGAAAAATAAAATAAGATTTCCGGGATTGCAGAAAGAGTCAGATATAGACTTTAAGATTTTCAGACTCAAGGAGTGCCTAGGTGGCTCAGTCAGGTAAGCATCCAACTTTGGCTCAGGTCATGATCTCACAGTTTGTGGGTTCGAACCCGTGTCTGACTCTGTGCTGACAGTTTGGAGCCTGGAGCCTGCTTTGGATTCTGTCTCCCTCTCTCCCTTCCCCTCCACCACTTGTGCTCTCTCAAATATAAGTAACCATTAAAAAATTAAGATTTTTCAGACTCAAAAAAAGTAAGACAGAAGTATTTGGAGGATATTTAACCTCTTAGTGACTGCTTTCCAGGCCCAAATGGCGTGGAATTCAGTTAATTTGTAAATACTCCGTATGGAAGAGACTCTCCAATAGTCTATTTTTCCAAGTGATTGGCTATTCAGAACCTTTCAGTGTCTCCTTCATGCTTATAGAATAAAAAATAAACTTCTTAGACTCTCAGGCAAATTTTTTTTCTTTTACAATCCATTCAACACAACTTAAATAAGATTAATTACTAACTCTCTTAAAATCCATGCTGTATTAGTTACCTATTATTGCAAAATAAGTTAACCTAAAACTTAGTGGACTAAATCAGCAATAAACATCTCACACAGTTTCTGTGGATAAGGAATCTGAGAGCAACTTAACTGGATGATTCTAGCTCAGGGCCTCCCATAGGGCTGCAGTGATGGTGTTGTCCAGGGCTGCAATCATCTGAGGCTTGACTGGGACTGGATGATCTGCTGCCAAGATGGCCTTCACATTGTCTTGCCACATGACCTTCCCAAAGATGCTTGTCTCTTAGGACATGGCAGCTATTTCCCCTCATAAAGAGATTTCAGGAAAGCCAGCTGCAAGCTACAATGTCTGTTTTGACCTAGCTTCACAATCAAACCTGGCCCTTTCTATAGCATCCTACTGTTTAGACAGGCAGCCCTATCCAATTTGGGAGATGACTACACAAAGGTGTGAGTACCAGTACTTGGGGATCACAGGCAGCTCTTGGAGGCTGGCTACTCTACATACTATACTAATGACCTCAATACCTCAGCATATGCAATTCTCTCCACATGGTTTGCCCCTCTTCCTTCTGCTCATCTTAATGTGGTTTAGTTAAAAAAAATCACTGGCACAAAAACAGACACATAGACCAGTGGAATAGAATAGAAACCCCAGAACTAGACCCACAAAAGTATGGCCAGCTAATCTTTGACAAAGCAGGAAAGAACATCCAATGGAAAAAAGACAGTCTTTTTAACAAATGGTGCTGGGAGAACTGGACAGCAACACGCAGAAGAATGAAACTAGACCACTTTCTTACACCATTCTCAAAAATAAACTCAAAATGGATAAAGGACCTGAATGTGAGACAGTAAACCATCAATACCTAGAGGACAAAGCAGGAAAAAACCTCTCTGACCTCAGCTGCAGAAATTTCTTACTTGACACATCCCCAAGGGCAAGGGAATTAAAAGCAAAAATGAACTATTGGGACCTCATCAAGATAAAAAGCTTCTGCACTGCAAAGGAAACAATCAACAAAACTAAAAGGCAACCAACGGAATGGGAAAAGATATTTGCAAATGACATCGGACAAAGGGCTAGTATCCAAAATCTCTAAAGAGCTCACCAAACTCCACACCCGAAAAACAAATAATCCAGTGAAGAAATGGGCAGAAAACATGAATAGACACTTCTCTAAAGAAGACATTCAGATGGCCAACAGGCACATGAAAAGATGCTCAACGTCGCTCCTCATCAGGGAAATACAAATCAAAACCACACTGAGATACCACCTCACGCCAGTCAGAGTGGCTAAAATGAACAAATCAGGAGACTATAGATGCTGGCGAGGATGTGGAGAAACGGGAACCCTCTTGCACTGTTGGTGGGAATGCAAACTGGTGCAGCCGCTCTGGAAAACTGTGGAGATTCCTCAAAAAATTAAAAATAGATCTACCCCATGACCCAGCAATAGCACTGCTAGGAATTTACCCAAGGGATACAGGAGTGCTGATGCATAGGGGCACTTGTACCCCAATGTTTATAGCAGCATTCTCAATAATAGCCAAATTATGGAAAGAGCCTAACTGTCCATCAACTGATGAATGGATAAAGAAATTGTGGTTTATATACACAATGGAATACTCTGTGGCAATGAGAAAGAATGAAATATGGCCTTTTGTAGCAACATGGATGGAACTGGGGAGTGTTATGCTAAGTGAAATAAGTCATACGGAGAAAGACAGATACCGTATGTTTTCACTCTTATGTGGATCCTGAGAAACTTAACAGAAGACCATGGCGGGGGGGGGGGGGGTGGGGGGGTGGGGAGGAGGGAAAAAAAAAGGTTAGAGAGGGAGGGAGCCAAAACATAAGAGACTCTTAAAAACTGAGAACAAACTGAGGGTTGATGGGGGGTGGGAGGGTGAAGGGTACTGAGGAGGGCACCTGTTGGGATGAGCACTGGGTGTTGCATGGAAACCAATTTGACAATAAATTTCATATTTAAAAAAATCACAATCTAGAGTTGGTCAAACTGGTGCAATTTCAGACAAATTCTGGAATATGACTTGAAGCAAGTCTCTCTGGCTTTAGCTCCCGTATCTATAACACAAATAATCTCTGCTGCAAAAACTGTGAGTACTAAATGAAATCCAGTATAGACAGTACTTTGTAGACTGCAAATATGTAAATTTTTTCTTCTCGGCCACCACCCTTTATTATGGCCTGCCTGTACGCCACTGTTCAAAGGTTTCACCTCTCAGCTGAAGTTCCAGTTGCCTCCTCTGAGTACCGACAGTACTATGCATATTCGTATACAGTCTTCTCACATTGTGCATTTACTGTATTTATTTAAGTGAAATTCACCATACTGGGTTACAAAGTCCTCAAAGTCAGAATTTCCCATGATACTGTCTACAGAATAGTTAGTAAATGCTTGATTAACTGAACCAGCATATCTTTAGAAGGTCCATCCAAAGAGACAGGGAGGGTTTTCTGTACAATGTCCATGAGGTACACAAGATGTAACAGAAAGAAAGGTTGATTTTAGTTCTAGATGTCCAGAGCATCTTGAGGTATGATAGAGAAAACAGTTTGTCACTTTTGAACATCTTTGTATATCAAAAGCTGAGGTCCTAGGATAAGGGATGATTTTTGAAGAATGCACGCCCAGCCAGCTTATTGCTCCACCTGCACAGGAGAGACAGTCAAGGGAGGTTTGGAGTAAGAGTGTTACAGGCCAAATTCTAAAGATGTACCCCTAGCCCAGTTTCCTATTCCTTGGCTATTCAATCCACCACTAATCTAGGTACTGTTGTGAAGGGACTTTGCAGAAGGAATTAAAGTTACTTATCAGCTAACCCTAAAACAGGGAGATTATCTGGGTGGGCCCAACAGATTACCTGAGTCCTGAAAAGCAGAGGAGTCACAGAAACACATGGAAAAGGGAATGCAGGAAAAATGATACAGAAGAGGAGTTCGGAGATTCAAAACATGAGGATTCAAACCATCATTACCGGCCTTCAAGATTAGCGAAGGGAGCCACAAACTAAGGAATGTGGGTAGCCTCTAGGAGCTGAGAACTTCCAGCTGACATCCAACAAGGAAATGGGGATCTCAGTCCTATAAACAAAGTCAAGAAACTGGAGGTCAACAACCTGGTAGGCTTTCAGCTTTCTGAAACTTCAGCCTGACAAGTCAGCCAAGTCAACCTGGACTTGGTTTTTGAGCTGCTATTGATTTGTTATGGCAGCAATAAAAAAAAATCATGCACAAAAATTAAGAGTTAAATGCAGTCTGGGGTTTCTGAGAAGGAAACAGAGCCCTTCTCTAATGATCTGCACTTTGAGCCAAGCCCAGGTGGCTGGAGGATCAATCAAAGGAAACCCTAGGTAAGTTCAGAAGCTCGGACAGCAGTTCAGCACCCAGTAGGGTCCTGAGGGATAGGACAGCCATGGTAGCACAGGGTGAGCATGGAAACATATGGGGGCTCTTATAGATTCTGGGCTCTCTATAGCGAGAACCCAGAGAACACCAAAAATTTCCGCCAAAGCAACAGATGTGAAGAAGGTAGACCAGGCTCCAGGAAACCAAAGGTACTTGCAGAATCTGGCACCCAGGAGGCAGAAGGGGAATGAAAAATTTCAGCTGTGCACTCAGCAGAACCAAACACCATTAGGAACTCTATATTAGAATTGAAGTGTCACAGATACCAGAATAACACTAATCTCCAGATCCTCACTCTTGGGAAGAAGAAAAATATAAGGCAGAAGGAAAGAATTCCAAAGCCAACTGATTATTTACTCAAACTAGAGATTCAGGGGAAAAGTCTGGAATTCCCTGAATTTATCATAAATTGACAAGATTTCCTTTTATGCCAGTGGAGAAAATTGAGGCTCAAGACATGAAAAACTGCAGGTACAGACTGAGACGGTCAATTTTAACTGTCAGAGATAGATAGCATTTATTAAGCAGTTATTATCTTCCAGGAACTATACTTTCCATTCATCCTATAATTTACCATCAATAATAACCCTGTAAGTCTCATATTGTCATCATCTCCATTTTATAAGAACTCAAGGCTAAGAGATGTTAAGAATATAGCCCACAATGTTATAGCTAATAAATGGTAGATTCCAGATTCAAATATCTACCCACCTAGTACTACTACCTCTTTGGATTCCATGCAGTGAGTGTGCAGGAGGGATGATACTATTTATAAAAGCATTTTTATGAATGTTTCTGTGATTATACTATTTATAGGATCACTTTTATCAATTCTTTAGTATCACAACAATAGCAATAGCAACTGTGAACATAAACTGAAGCTCGGACAGCAGTGTGTGCCAAGCAGCTCTGAGTGTTTCTTATGGATCATTTAGAAGTTATAACTTTCTCTGTTTTATAGATGAGAAAAGTGAGGACCTGACTTGTCCAAGGGCACAGAATAAGAGGCAGGGCCAAGATGAGAACCCAGGCACTCTAACTCCAGTCTTCATGTTCTTACACACAGAGCTATACAACACCCCCACCCCCACCCCAGAACCATTCTTAGGACTTATAAGTTAAAAAGAAACATTGCACTGGTTACTCAAGCCCAGAACAGATTCTGATAGCACCACAAAGGGGTGTTTATAAAAGAACACACTCAGTGACTGTGCTCATTAAGGTTTAGCTGTCCCTGAAGTGATCCAACCTTTCTTAACTCACTCTCTTTCTATGATTTTTAAGGTACACCATCAAGAATTGCTTTTCAGAAAACACGGGACTTGTTGTAAGTCCTAGTTTCAGAAATATTAAATGTGTCTTAATATGAGAATGTGTGGTATTTATATCCTTAGTTTGTACCACTTGCTGAAAAAAATAAATTTAAGCTAATTTATCCAATACTTTCTAAAAGCCAAACTTGTGTCAAATGCTAGGAAATTAGAGATAAATCATGTGGCTGCTAGTCTCATTGGGCTTACAGCCTAATACAGGAACACTTTAACCAAGGGAATTACAATAGGCATTATAATACAGAAAATCAAATGGTTGTAAGTGGGTAAACAGAAGGAGCAATTAGCTGGAAAGGGAAGGGCTATGATAGAGAAAACTTTCTGGAAGAAGCCATGATACCACAGGTCACTTTGCAAGGATCTGAGAGCAAAGAGCAGGCCAAAGATATAGAAGGGAGAGACCATGACTTATTTAAGGGACTGCAAGCACAGGGAAAAACTATTAGTGAAAAACTCCTTTCACTAACCTCCCACTGAACCAACTCCTGAATTAATAAATACTCTCAATTCCCTCTGAAGACATGCTCAATGATACTTGTGCCAAGCCAAGTATTCCCAGACTGGTGGCTTCACTCCAATAGGCCAGGGCACTTAGTACTTCCCCCAGTCAAGGGATATGTTGTCAAGAGTCACTCATGTTTCTTTCCAACCTATGTATAGCAGTTGTGCTTGGTTTAATAATCATGTAATTTTACTAAATGTTACATAAGTCAATGAAATACGAATGAGTTATTATTTTCGATGTAAACTAAAAAAGACTAGCCACCAAAAAAAAAAAAAATACTGGTAAATTAAGTGTGAGATAGTCACAGAACACTGGAAAATATACCATAACAACCTAGAAGATTCTGCTCTTGTATTCACTCTACTTGAAAGAAACCCCAACTGGAATTCATAAGTGACATACTATGGGTGTGGTTACACAATAAAAATCAGTGACCTTGACAAGTGGAACTACATTCAAGGCAAAGGCCTTGGCCCTACATCAAAAGATTTGCAAACAAATGTCCAGTTATATATTTTAAGCTAAAATAAAAATTTTAAGATGTATCATTTTTTGTTACTTTATTTTAGCCAATATTTTTGATTAAAAAATCATGCCTCAAATCAGAAGTCTTCTATCATAATTTAAGAGGACTAAAGCAAAGACTGTATGTGGGCAAGTATCTACAGATGAGGCTAGAGATGTTAGGACTGCAAATCCCATGAGTTCTGCATACATGCAGAATACGTGGGTTCATGTGAAGACTATAAGGGAGCCACAGATGTGATAAGGTCCCTATTTGAGAAAGATCATGTTGAAAATATGGAGAATGCTGTGAAGAAAGTCAAGACTAGAGGCTGACGTAAACCAGTGAAAAAATGATGAGGTGTGATCTAAAGCTACATTAGTGAGGGGAATGTCATTTGCAGTCTGTGCCTAAATAGTACTTAATGAGCTGGTAAAACTGTGGTGAAAGTATGACACTGGGAACTCTCATTGTACTTGGGAGGACAATCTGGCAGTGTATTTCAACAATCCTTAAAACTATAGGTACCTTTGGCCATGCTATTCTATTTTTAGGCACTGTCCATAACACACGAATTAGAGAAACTCACATGAATTTTTACACATATGGTTAGATGAATGGATAAAGAAGAGGTGGTATAAATACACACACACACACACACACACACACACACACACACACACACACACACAGAATATTACCCACTTATAAAAAAGGACAAGATCTTGCCATTTGTGACAACATGCATGGACCTAGAGGGTATTATGATAAGTGAAAATAAGTTAGGCTGAGAAAGACAAATACCATATGATTCCACTTATATGTGGAATCTAAAAGACAAAACAAATGAACAAATAAACAAAAAGCAGAATCAGACCTATAAACACAGAAAGCATACTAATAGTTGCCAGAGGGCAGTGGGACTAGGGGGGAGGAGGGTGGAAAGGAAGTGGGAGACACAGGCTTCCAGTTATGGAATAAGTTGCAGGAATGAAAGGTACAACACAGGGAATATAGTCAGTAGTATTGTAATAGCATTCTATGGTGATGATAATAGCTACACTTGCAGGCAGCACAGCAAAATGCATCATTATATTGTCCACCTGAAACTAACATAACGTTGTATGTCAACTACACTAAAAAACGATTACAGGGGTGCCTGGGTGGCTCAGTCGGTTGAACATCCAACTCTCGATTTCATGATCCCAGGGTTGTGGGATCAAGCCCCACTACCGGCTCCACACTGAATGTGCAGTCTGCTTAAGATATTCCTCTCTCTCTCTGCCCCTCTTTCCCACTTGCAATGTCTTTAAAATTAAAAAAAAAAAAAAATACATACAAGGTTCTTTTCATTGTCCCATTATGTATAAGAGCAAAAACTTGAAGACAATTTGGAATGTCCAAAAATAGGGCACAGATAAATTATGGTTCATCTAAATGATGGATTCTCCACTTATGTGCATGTGGCAATGAGGAAATATTCTTAATTTAGGTAATAAAAACTATATGATCCCAATTTTGAAAATCAAAAGTTATATATACAACTAGGTATGGATAACTAGATATAGATATAAACACACACAAAACAAAGCTTGAAAGGCTATTCACAGTAATCACAGTTATGGTTAATAACAACAATCCCTGTGATGTGGGGTTATAGGTTGTTTGTTTTTTTACTGTGCTGAACTGAATTTTCTAGATTTTCTTTAACATATTACTTGTATAATCAGAAAAGTATTAGAAAAAAAATCACCTTCAGGTTTTAGATTTGATGGAATGAACAGTGGAATCTAAGTCCTAATGCTTAAAAAGTTTTAAAAATTACTCTTTTGGAGGTACTGAAAAAATCCTAACTCTTCACCATTTTATTGATTTAGCTCACGTATCCTATTGTTAAGTATCTATCTAGGCTGAAGAATTCTCATTTTTTCAATCCATCCTCACAAAGCAGCCCTCCTCTGTGCTGGTACTTGGCCTTTCTCAGATTAAATCAAACTGACACCAGAAGGCTGCGTTAAGAAACCCAAAACAAATATTCCTGCATTTGGCATTACACTCCAGTTGTTTATAGAGTCATGGATGAGTTCACCGCAGCGTCAGTATATAGTAATGGATATGATGAGGTTTATCTCCCTTTACTAATGGATCTCACCCTAAAAATGAACAGTAAACCACATTTCTGTCTCTCTGGATAATTACTAAATGATGCCAAACTACAAGTGAATTCCAAATAGAAATCTAACATTCAGATAGTAGTAAAACAAATAGGTAATAGTAAATATAATAGATAATAATAAAATAATTTTAAAGCAACCTTTTCAGTGTTACCTATGCACATATGTGATTTCTAGACAGAAAGGCAAAGTGACAAAAACTGGACCATTTTATAATAAATATATAATAAATTTATAAGAAAGTTTATAAATTACAGAGTGGCCTCACATACAATAGTTCATTTAGCTCTTATGGTGAAGATGCTATCATGCATTTTATAGGTGAAAACCAGACTTTAAGTGTTCAGTAATTTCTAATTTTATCCTTTCAAATGCCACCAGTATTATTTTTCTAATTCCTTCAAAAATAATGGGTGTGGGGAAAATGGGTGATGGGTGTTAAGGAGGGCACTTGTTGGGATGAGCACTGGGTGTTTTGTGTAAGTGATGAATCACTGGATTCTACTCCTGAAGCCAAGACTACATCGTATGTTAACTAACTTGAGGGGAAAAAAAATCTCAAATTAAAAAAAAAAACACAAAAATTTCTTGCTTCTGGGAGAGTCCTGGGGCTGTCTGGAGGGCAAAGGAAGAACAACACAGGAACAAGTTTTGAATAGTTTGTAGCTAATATTGTCTCCAAGAGAAACAATTTAACTGGTATGTCAAAGAAATAAGCCAGTCCTGAGGCTTAAAAGAAAATTTGAATTAAAAAAAAAAAAAAGATAAATTGAAGGGTCAGAGGTTACAAACATGCACAAAGTCCGCAACTGAAAATCACCTCACAGAAAATCAAAGTCTTCTTAAAGAGCCTGGAATGGGTTATGAACAACTCCTTTGTGACTGTACTTACAGCATAGAGGGGTACAGTACATACAGGGGTTCAGTCAATTAGGCGTCCAACATCAGCTCAGGTCATGATCTCCCAGTTCAGGAGTTTGAGCCCCAAAATGAGCTCTCTGCTATCAGTGCAAAGCCCACTTCAAATCTTCCTCCTCTCTCTGTCCATACCCCACTTGCTCTCTCTTTTCAAAAATAATAAACATTAAAAGAAATAACTATAATAAATACATTCGGGAATCACCATAGAAAGCACATTAAGGCATTAAAAAATGTTTATGTTTTTACCATCAGACATCTAAACCCCCATAGACCAGGGAACCCCCATTTAGACTATCAGCAGATTTTTTGTACAAACTTTGCAGGTCAGATGGAAGAGGCATGATATATTCAAAGTGCTAAGAGAAAAAAAGCTTCCAACCAAGAATACTGTATTCAGCAAAGCTATCATTCAGAACTGAAGAAGAAATAGTTTGCCAACCAAGCAAAAGCTAAAGTTCACTGCTACTAAACTAGCCTTAAAAGAAATGTTAAAAGGACTTCTTTAAGCTGAAAAGAAAGAGTCCTAATTATAACAAGAACACATATGAAAGAATAAATCTCACTGCCAAAGTAATATATAGTAAAGGTAGCAGATTAATTACTTATAAGCTAGTATGAAGGTTGAAAGAAGTGCATAAATTAACTACAATTACAATAACTGAAGGATACACAAGATAAAAAGTAAAATGTAAAATATGACATCAAAAACATAAACCATAGGAGAGAGGTAAAAAGGGGGACAAAACATGGGGAGGAGGGTAAGCTTTAGAATGGCATCAAACTTAAATAATCATCAACTTAAAATAGACTATTATAGAAATGTCATTATATGTAAGCCTCATGGTAACCACAAATAAAAAACCTATAGTAAATACACAAAAGATAAAAAGAAAGGAATAGAAGCATACCACTAAAGAAAATCATCAAACCACAAAGGAAGAGAACAAGAAAAGAAGAATGGTACAGAGAGGAACTATGAAAACAACTAGAAAACAATTAGCAAAAGGGCAAAAGCACAAACCTATCAATAATTACTTTAAGTGTAAATGCACTAAATTCTCCCATCAAAAGACATGTAGTGCCTGAATGGACAAAAATACCAACACCCTATATACTGCCTATAAGAGACACACTTTAGATGTAAGAAGACACAGAAACTGAAAATGAATGGATGGAAAAAGATATTCCATGCAAATGGAAATGAAAAGAAAGCTGGGGTAGCTACACTTATATCAGACAAAATAGACTTTAAAACAAAGACTATATGATAAGAGACAAAGAAAGGTATTACATGATAAAAGAGGCTATAACATTTGTAAATATTTATGCACCCAATATAGAAGCACCTAAATGCATAAAGGAAATGTTAGCAGAACTAAAGGGAGAAACAGCCATCAATATAATAATAGGGGATTTAAAATTTTTTATTTATTTGTTTGTTTGTTTGTTTGTTTGTTTGTTTATTTATTTATTTATTTATTTATTTATTTATTTATTTATTTATTATTGAGAGCCAGAGAGACAGAGAGACAGAGCATGAGCAGGGGAGGGGCAGAGAGAGGAGGAGACACAGAATCCAAAGTAGGTTCCAGGCTCCGAGCTGTGAGCACAGAGCCCAACGCGAGGCCTGAACTCACAAACCACAAGATCATGACCTGAGTTAAAGTCGGACGCTCAACCAACTGAGCCACCCAGGTGCCCCAATAGTAGTGGATTTTATTACCTTATCTTATGTCATCTAGACAGAATATCAATAAGGAAACATTGACCTTAAACAACATATTAGACCAAATGGACTTAATAGATATTTTCAGAACATTTCATCCAAAAGCAACAGAATACATATTCTTCTCAAGTGCACATGGAACATTTTCCAAGACTGATCATATATTAGGCCACAAAACAAATCTTACTAAATTTAAGAGGATTAAAATCATGCCAAGCATCTGTTACAACCACAATTATATGAAACTAGAAATTAATTACACGAAGAAAACTGGAAAATTCACAAATATGTGGATATTAAACAATATGATAATGAACCAATGGGTCAAAGAACAAATCAAAAGAGAAATCAAAAAATGCTTTGCAACAAACAAAAATGGAAGTGCAATATACTAAAATTTATAGGATGCACCAAAAGTAGTTCTAAGAGGAAAGTTCACGGTGATAAATGCTTACCTCAAAAACAAGATAAATCTCAAGTAAACAATCTAACTTCACACATCAAGAAATAAACAAACCACAAGAATGAAGCCCAAAGTTAGAAGAAAAGAAATGATGATTACAGCAGAAATAAGTGAAACAGAAACTAAAAATATAATAGAAAAAAATCATTGAAACTAAGCCGATTCTTTGAAAATATAAAAATTGACAAACTGTTAGCTCTACCCCTCAAGAAAAAAAAAAAACAACAAAAAGAGAGAGGGTTCAAATAAAAATCTGAAATGAACAAGGAGATGTTACACCTGGTATCATAGAAATACAAAGGATCAAAGGAAACTACTATAAACAATTACATGCCAACAAATTAAACAACATAGAAGAAACATAAATTCCTGGAAACATGCAATCTACTAAGACTGAATCATGATGAAACAGAAAATCTGAACAGACTGCTTGCTAGCTAGGAGACTGTATCAGTAATCAAAAACCTCCCAATAAACAAAAGTCCAGGACTGTGCAACTTCACTGGTGTATTCTGCCCAACCGTCAGAGAATTAATCTTCCTCAAGCTCTTCCAAAATACAGAAAAGGGATAACCTTCTAAACATATTTTACAGGGCCAGCACTATCCTGATACCAAAAACCAATGATGTTACAAAGGAAGGAAGGAAGGAAGGAAGGAAGGAAGGAAATAAATTACAGACCAATATCTCTGACAAACACAAATGCAAAAATCTCTGCATTGCTGTAATGTTCATATTACTCAAAGGAACAAACAAGTTCAACGTAATTCCTATCAAAATTCCAATGGTATTTATCACAGAAATGGATACACCAAGGCTAAAACTCATATGGAATCACAAAAGACCCTGAATAGTCAAAGCAGTCTTGAGAAACAACAACAAAACTGGAGCCATCACACTCCCTGACTTCAAATTACATTACAAAGATATCATATGATAGTATGGTTTTAGCACAAAAACCGACACACTGATCAAGAGAACACAATAGAAAGCCCATAAATAAACCCATGCATGTATGTCTAATTAATTTATGACAAAGGAGCCAAAAACATACAATGGAGAAAGAACAGTTTTCAATAAATCGTGCTGGAAATTGGACAGCCACAAGCAAAAAAACAAAATTGGGTCATCTTCTTAAACCATATACAAAAAATAACGCAAAACTGATTAAAGACTTGAAGATAAGGCCTAAAACTGTAAAAACTCCTAAAAGAAAACATAGGCAGTAAGATTCTTGACATCAGTTTTGGTGATAGTTTTTTTAACCAAAAGCCAAAGCAACAAAGGCAGAAATAAACAAGATGGACTACATCAAACTAAAAGGCTTCTGTACAATAAAGCAAACAATCAACAAAATGAAAAGGCAACCTACTGAGTTGAGAAAGTAACTGCAAATCATGAGATTAGGAGTTATCTACAATGGGTGAAGAACTCATACAAGTCAATAGTAAAAAGAAAAAAAAAGCAAACAATATAGTTAAAAATGAGAAGATCTGAACAGTTTTCAAAGACATACAGATAGCCACAGGTACATGAAAAGATGGTCACCATCATTAATCATCAGGGAAATGCAAATCAAAACCAAAATGAGATATCACCTACCATCTGTTAAAATGGCTATTATCAGAGACAAGGAGGGGTGCCTGGATAGCTCAAGAGCATGAGACTCTTGATCTCAAGGTTGTGAGTTTGAGCCCCACATTTGGTGTAGAGTTTTTTTTTTAAGTTTATTTGAGAGAGATCAAGAGAGCACAAGCAGGAGAGGGGCAGAGAGAAAAGAAGAATCCCAAGTAGGCTCCACAGTTTCAGCACAGAGTCCGATGTGGAGCTCAAACTCATGAAACCATGAGATCATGATCTGAGCCAAAATCAAGAGTCGGATGCTTAACCGACTGAGCCACCCAGGTGCCCTGGGTATAGAGATTTCTTAAATAAATCTTTAACAAAAAAAAAAAAAAAAAAAAAAGGAATGACAAGTGTTGGAAAAGATGTGGAAAGGGAACCCTTGTGAACTGTTGGTGGGAATGTAAACTGGTGCAACCATTATGGAAAATAGTATGGAGTTTCCTCAAAAAATTAAAAATAAAACTACCACATCTCCAGCAATTCTGCATCTGAGTATCCAAAAGAAAATACTAATTTGAAAAGATATATAAACTCCCATGTTCACTGCAGCATTATTTACAATAGCCAAGATATGGAAAGAACCTGTGTCCATCGACGGATGAATGGATAAAGAAATTGTGGTATATATACAATGGAATATTATACAACCATAAAAGGAAAGAAATCTTGCCATTTGTGACAACACAGATGGACTTCACGGACATTATGCTAAATGAAATAAGATAAATACCATATGGTCTCTCTCATATGTTGAATCTAAAAAAGAAAAACCAAACAAACAAAAAACCAAGCTCATAAATACAGAGAACAGATGGTGGTTGTAAGAGGTGAAGGGTGGGGGTTGGGAGAAATGGGTGAACTGGCTGGGTTTTTTAATTTAAGTAAATTGAATAAACAATTTTTAAATACATTTTTAAAAAATGATTATATTTTCACCATCAGAACTCTAAATTATGAGAAATTTACTTTTACTTTCTGTATACTCCTAAATCTCAAGTATACTTGGAATACATTAACCACCAGAGAACATTTTCTTTGAATAAAAGATGTTTACATCGATTCTTTAAATCCAACCACCACAGACACAGCACTATTAACCTTGAGTGATGGCTTTTCTAAACATACTGCTTTCTGAAGACAGATCAAAGGCTGTATCTTGCTCCCACAATGACCCACAGTTATGGCTTCTATGTAACTTCAAACAACAAAGAGAATGGCCAATTTAACCAAGTTTTAGTTTTTTGTTTTTTTTATCTTCCTCCCACCTCCAGGTATTCATAATGTTTCTAACATGCCAGGGTGGGGGTGGGGGTTGCTGACACAGTATAAAAGAAGGAAGATACCTGCAGTACAAACACCAAAACCAGCAGTCTCCCCAACTGAGACATGTTTCCTCATGGGGCCAACTACTCAAGGTAAGCTGAATTTTTCCCTGGTTTCTTGGAAGTTATATTTGCAAACCTCCATTCTCATCACTAGTCATTCATTCAGTGCCAGTTCACCCATGATATACTCTGCTGGGTAGATATACTTGTTTTTCTGGAACCTGATAAATATAATCCACAGAAAACTTATGGAGACTGAACAAGAGAACAGTCACAAAATAATCGGCCTTCAGAATTTACATTGTTCTTACCACCTATCTTCTCTTCTGGCATACATCATAAGAAAAGCACAGTGTATGGCGGTGGGTGAGGCAGAGCCATCAGAATTTTGTGTTTGCATGAAGTGAAGCTGTTCAGACATAATCCAAAAAGATAAGAAAGACTGTGCTGTTCATTAGTAGAGATCCTCCTTCATCTCCCAGTTGCAAAGAGATCATCCACTGCACCCTCAAGAGTAAATGAGCACTGCTTCATGAGCTCCAGGAGGATACTGTGGAAGAGGTTAAGCACACCAGATCTCTATTCTTTGGGATAATCTCAGTTTTCCTTCTTCAGTGTAGCTCACAGATTCATGGCCAAGACAGCAAAAATAAAAAAACACTGCAAGTGAATGGAAAAAAAATGTTTGCAAGGGAACAAAACAGCAGTTGGATGTCAGATTTGCAACAATTATTAGTGTTCTATGGAGAATCTTTAATCCACACAACAAATTAAAAGTTAATACAAGTAAATCAGACCAGCTTTCTACAGAGAAGTTGAGAGACAGGTACCTGCACGGTAGATGGAACCACCTCCCATCCTTGACCACATGCACCTACACATCCCATAAACCTCTTTTAGTCCATTACCTGACATGTATACCATTAAAGAGTCACACCTTTCAATCTGCTATAAAAATAAAAATTCCTTTCTGAGCAGCAATATATCAGGCAATTAGCTATTAATACCCTCTTCATTAATCAGACATTAAAAAGCTAGTTTATCTAGCTAGAAAGGACATAAGCGAATGATGGGAAAAGCAGAATTGTTCATTTATCAAAATTTATTGAGAGTCTACTACCAAATACCACAGTACAAAGTGTGGCTACAGTAATGAATTAATTCACTCATTCACTAACTCCCTCCCTCAGTCATTCGTTCACTCATTCAACAGATGTACCAGGAATTGGGATATAAATTCTGCCCTCAGAGGGGCTATAATCCAATAAAAGAAGTATTATTCACATCTACAAGGCAGAAATAAATAACATTAATTTTAAAAAGTGAAACAAGTGCTACAGCAGTTAGTAGATTGAAGAGATTAGTATTAGATGAGGGAATCAAATATGGCTTCATGAAGAAGGCATTCAACCTGAATGTTGAAGAACGGCTACCATATGAATATGCTATGTGGGCAAGATGGCTGAGGAAATGTCATAAAACTGCTACCCTATTGCTGAAAGGAGGCTGCCAGCAGAATGCAGCAAAATTCTAAGCGCCAGATGGTAAGGAGAATGTAAATAGGGAAAGTGAGTGAATGATGAGGCGTGCACAAAGGGAGGAGGGAATTCCACAGGCAAAAAGCATGTCTTGCCTTACCAATGTGCCTGGGGCCAGGCCTGCATGCCTGCATTTATTTATGTCTCAGGCCTTCTACTTCTGAAAGTATAATTTTGTGGATCTTGGAGATTGTCTGCCTTCATTTTACAGAAAACAGAGGAGTCTGATAAATTATCTAAGGCCACAGAGCTAATAAGTGGCTGATCTGAGACTATAACCAAGTTGCCCTGAAATGAATGTAGAGCTCTTTCCATTTGTACCAAAGCTTATCAACCTGGTTAGAAGCATCTTTCATGTGGCCATGTGTACACACTAGAGTGGAGGGACGAAGAGAATAACTGACTCTCAGGAGGGACATGGGTTATGAGAGTTAAGAAACACAGACTTGTGTACTTTCACATCCTAAGAGTAGTTTCCTTTGGAAACAGGATTGAACTGGAAACTTAAGCTAAATATTTGCCATCTATACAACAGCTGGTCTACAAACTATAACAAGTTCCTAAGACTTTCTTAAGCTACAAAGGTACCTGCTTCACACATCAACTCCCCTCATTATTATCACCATTGTTATAAATGAAAATAACAGGTTCACAGATAACCAAGGATGGACTTCTCAGTAGGACAAAATACAATCTGCAGAAAAGAAGTCACAGGCATCCACCACCTGAGTTTTCAACGAATTGAAAGTATCTCTATTCTAGCCAGATTTCCAGTTCAGAAAGACACACTGTCTTAACAGTAAACATGAATTGTCAGGAGAGACAAAAATGTTTTAAAGCAAGTTGCACTGGGCCTTCTTATTTATCTGTTCTGGGAAACTTCTGCCTCCATTAGAATTAAATTTCCTCCACCCAATAAGTTACATTAATTTCCCATAATTCCAGACCACCTAGAGCAATGTTGAGCAGGTAGTATATTAACCAATCACAGAATGAAGAATGTTGGCAAGTACTGAAGACATCTGATCTATTTTTATATAAGATGCAACTAGCCCAGAGAAATAAAGTGACTGGCCAAGATCCTACACACAATAAAGATGGAGAATCAGTCCAAGAAGGAGATTTGCCTCCATATTTTTCTTGCCCATCTAGGGCCTGATGACCAAGCTTTCTTGCAGAATGCAGTGTGCTCAGGGTTCAGACTTTAATGAGGGACAGTCTCAGCTTCCTATTACAAGTGGGACTTCATTCTAACCTCTCCAATCTTTACCTACAAACATATTAAAAGTGAGATCATGTTTTTCCCCCTAAGCCATGGATGTGACAGAGTAACTCTTTCAGATATGTCTAAATGAACTTTTTAAGATACTTACACAGCTATGTGCCATTTTCTTCTATGTAATTTCCCTTCTCACTGTTAAATATCTGATGATTTTATGAATGAATGTATTATAAGTATAGTTTCAATGACTCCTCCAGAATTAGAGGCTATGGACATGTTCTACAATAGGGAATGGTAAACTGTATGATTGCTTGATGGAAAATGATTTTGCTACTAACATTATCTTGATAATTAACATTATCAAGACTACACTGTAAATTAGGAAAGCTTTTAAAAATTTAATATTAAGTGAAAAAAAATCCAAGTTACAACACTGAATAGAACCTATGATTACACTTTGTAAAACCATTCCTTTTTTTTTTATAAAAGTTAAAAATTAACTAAAATAGTAATGGCAATTATGTTGCAATTACAGAATTATGAACAAATGTTATTTTAAAAAGTTCTAGATTCTAAACAGTGAACTATCAGGGCACCTGGGTGGCTCAGTCTGTTAAGTGTCCGACTTCGGCTCAGGTCATGATTTCACAGTTTGTGAGTTCGAGCCCTCCTCCACCCCCCTCACCACCCCCCACCAGTTGGGCTCTGTGCTGATAGCTCAGAGCCTGGAGCCTACTTCAGATTCTGTGTCTCCCTCTCTTTCCCCTCCCCCCTCATGCTCGGTCTCTTTCAAAAAAAAACATTAAAAATTTTTTAAAAAAATAAACAGTGATTTAATATTTTGATACATTTTAAATTATACAACTAAAGAAAATTATAAATTTAAAATTTGATAGAATAAAAATGTTTATATATCACTTGGTAAAAAAACGCTAGAGAATACTATCCACCACAGTCCCTAGATTCTGGAGTTCAGGAAGCAATGGAGAGCTTTCATAGCACTCTATATATGCAACCAACAATGAGGAAGAATGTTCTAGAAATCTGATTTTTTCATGGCTGGTTCCCTGTCACTCTGGATCTGAAATGAAGATGATTTGTGTCATTTAATTTTTATATAATTTTTATATGTTTATAAATTTAAGGCTGAAATGGACTCTTTCTTCCTGGTTATTCTTCCCTACCATTTAACAGTTTCAGGAAAGAGTACTTTAGCTTAGTATCAGAGGAATATGTTGAGTTATGTTCCCTCTAACCCTACTTTGTTGATTTTTATCATAAATGGATGT
Organism: Leopardus geoffroyi; assembly: GCF_018350155.1. Taxonomy (NCBI): domain Eukaryota; kingdom Metazoa; phylum Chordata; class Mammalia; order Carnivora; family Felidae; genus Leopardus; species Leopardus geoffroyi. The sequence continues at coordinate 129,880,416 of NC_059333.1, forward strand.
TGTGTTTTGCTGAATGCTTTTTCTGCATCTATTGAAATGTCATATGGTTCTTATCCTTCTCTCGTTGATGTGATATATTGTATTGATTTGTGAATACTGAACCACCCTTGCACCCCAGGAATAAGTCCCACTTGATCCTGCTGAATGTTTGTTTTTTTTTTTCTAATTTATTGGTGGATTTGGTTTGCTAGTATTTTTTTTAAAGGAATATATTTATTTTTTTAATTTTAGAGAGACCAAGAGCATGTGAGCACATAGAGGGGCAAAGGGAGACAGATAATCTTAAGCAGGCCCCACACTCAGCACAGAGCCCAATGTGGGGCTGGATCCCATGACCCTGGATTTATGACCTGAGCCAAAACAAAGAGTCAGATGCTCAACTGACTGAGCTACCCAAAACCCCCGGTTTGCTAGTATTTTGCTGAGAATTTCTACATCTATGCTCATGAGAGATCTTGGCCTATTATTCTTTTTGTGGTGTTTTCATCTTTGGTATCAGGGTACTGCTGGCCTCAGAATGAATTTGGAAATTTTCCTTCCTCTTATTTTTTTTAATATTTATTTTGGGGGTGCCTGAGTGGCTCAGTTGTTAAGCATCCAACTTCTGCTCACCGTTCATGAGTTCAAGCCCCGCATCAGGCTGTATGCTGACAGCTTGAAACCTGAAGCCTGCTTTGGATTCTGTGTCTCCCTCTCTCTCTCTCTCTGCCCCTCCCCCACTTGCACTCAGTTTCTATCTCTCTCTCAAAAATAATAAATGTTAAAAAAATTTTATAAAATATATATATTTATTTTTGAGAGAGAGACAAAGTACAAGCATGCATGTGAGAGAGGGGCAGAGAAAGAGAGAGAGGATAACAAGCAGACATCATGCTGTCAGCGCAAAGCCCGACATGGGGCTTGAACCCACAAACTGTGAGATCATGACCTGAGCTGAAATCAAGAGTCAGATGCTTAACAGACTAAGCAACCCAGGTACCCCTTTACTTTCTCTTTTTTATTTTGTAATAGTTTGGGAAGAATAGGTATTAACTCTTTTTTTTTTTTTTTTAATTTTTTTTTTTTTTACGTTTATTTATTTTTGAGACAGAGACAGAGCATGAATCGGGGAGGGTCAGAGAGAGAGGGAGACACAGAATCTGAAACAGGCTCCAGGCTTTGAGCTGTCAGCACAGAGCCCGATGCCGGGCTCGAACTCACGGACCGCGAGATCATGACCTGAGCCGAAGTCGGACGCCCAACCGACTGAGCCACCCAGGCGCCCCAGGTATTAACTCTTTAAACTTTGGGTAGAATTCACCTGTGAAGCTGTCTGGGCCTGGACTTTTGTTGGCTGGAAGTTTTTTTTTATTACTGATTCAATTTCATTGTTGGTAATTAGTCTCTTCAAATTTTCTACTTCTTTCTGCTGCAGTTTTGGTAGGTTATAGGTTTCTGGGAATTTATTTCTTCTTGGTTGTCCAATTTGTTGGCATATAATTTTTCATAATATTCTGTTATAAATTTTTGTGTTTGTCATGTTGGTTATTTGTCCTCTTTCATTTGTGATTTTGTTTGAGACCTCTTTTTTTTTCTCTTTTTTTATGAATCTGGCTAGGGGTTCATCAATTTTCTTTATCTTTTCAAAGAACCAGCTTTTGGTTCATTGATCATGATGTTTTATGTCTCTCAAATCAGAGAAGTATCTCTTTTTTAAAATGTTTGTTTGAGAGAGAGCACACGCATAAGCGGGGAGGAGCAGAGAGAGAGAGAGGGAGAGAGAATCCCAAGCAGGCTCCATAAGAGTCCATGAGGCACATTCAGATTCAAGTGGACAACAAGAAATCTATCAAAAATGAATTACAGCCCAAAATATAAGATTCATATGCATTTTCTTTAAAAAATAATCTATTTTTAATTAAGAAATTCAAAAAATAATGTCAAAATTATGGGAAAAGTACAGAATATGAACTGGTAAGCTGACCAGACAACTGACGTAATTCTGATAAGGACCCTCCAGTACAATGTGCATAGTGACCAGGGCTGCATGCATAGGATGGTTTCTCACTGCATTTGTGGCCATGGCACAGAATTTTAATGACAGAGTAAGTTCCCTCATTGGTCCCAAACAGCAATGCCAGAGATTGTCATAATGCTACAGCTAGCTTCAAGACTCTTGGAGTCAGTCTAGTAAGCAGCTATTGAAATGTCTAGTATCAATCAGAAAAGTCCTTAAAAAGTTATTCATGTTAATACTTATTCCAAGGCAAACATTCAAATATAGTGTGAATGTACTGCTTAGCACCATAAATCATGCAAAAATTCTTCTTTGTGTGATGAACTGTTACCATGGATCTATAAAAATCTATTAGAATTAGTGTAGGAGGGAAACACAGGGGCCTAAACCTTGCTACTCAAAAAGACAGCCCCAGCTGCAATCTATCCTCACCAATTACCCAATTCTCAGCATTGCCCCATTCCTACTACCCTGCAGACCCTTCCAAGGCTAATCTGAGAACTTCACCTTCATCACCCCTCCAAGCCCCTTAGGCTGCCATTTATTGTCACCTATGATCTATAACAAACCCTTCTTAATTTACTTCATCTTATCTTTCCCCTCCACCTAATTATTTCTTTGTCTTATCTTTCCCCTCCAGCCTAATTTTCCTACTCTATTCCTTTAAATACATTAGTTTTTTCATAACTTGGTCTCCTCCTCCAAAGCCCTCCTCTCTGCCCTTAGGAATCTTCCCATTTGTGAACATCAAGCACAAGACCTTCATGTTCTATCATCTCTGTAAAGCCTTTCCTGCCCTCTGACAATCCTGCAGCACATGTTGTCTGTCCCAGAGCACCCTTCTCAGATTCCCTGGCATCTGCTGTAGTCCAAAAAGACTAGAGATATCTCAAGAGCAAGGACCATGGCCATCCTTCTTTGTACTGCCTCAAAGGCCTACCATGGGCTGAAATACTGGGGCCCTGATTGAGAAAGAAAACCCTAAAGTCAACTTCAACACCCTAGTAACAATCTTTCTCTCTTCACCAAACAGGTACAATACCAAAATTATTATATTTATCTGTAGCTCTCTGAAAGTTCTCTATTTTTTTTTTTATTTTTTTTTTCAATGTTTATTTATTTTTGGGACAGAGAGAGAGCATGAACGGGGGAGGGGCAGAGAGAGAGGGAGACACAGAATCGGAAACAGGCTCCAGGCTCTGAGCCATCAGCCCAGAGCCCGACGCGGGGCTCGAACTCCCGGACCGCGAGATCGTGACCTGGCTGAAGTCGGACGTTTAACCGACTGCGCCACCCAGGTGCCCCTGAAAGTTCTCTATTGAGGGTGGGTTCTTTCCTTCTAACAAAGGTATTATTTCTCAAAGACACAAGCTAGCTGGATGCTTAACCAAGTGAGCTACCCAGGTGCCCCAGGTATAGCTGTATTAGGATCACACCCAACAGTCTGTGACTGCCACTGAGTCAGCTAAATAGCACCAAGATCCTAAAGTTGAATGCTCCTCCTTAGGGTTTCCTGACATTCCAACTTTCCTTTTACAACTGGGAGTTTAAGATTTCTGGGACATCTGCATTTTTCCTAGTCATTTTGTGATTTAAAAATGGCACAGTGGGCCAGTCTTTCCATAGCCATAAAAGTGAGCCCAAACTACACTGTAGTGGACAATGCTATAAAAATATTTGCTGGATTGGGGCCAACTTAATTTAACTAAATGAAACGTCATCTTTCATCCCCATGTGTGACTTCCAGTGCTGGAAGCTGGTACAGAATCATCCACACTGCAAAAAACAGGACTGTTCTGATTCATCATAGAGTGTATCTCATTCAATGGGGGAAGACAAGACCTGCTTCACATGGATGATGTCTAAAAAAAATGCCCACCTTATAGTTCATTAAATTGTTTATTTTTTGCAGTTTTTCTAGTTGTGTTATATTTAACAATAAAGCTTAGGGAAATGAGGCAGACACATATCCTGCATGTGTAAATATAATACAAGGTAGAAGGAATTCAACAACTACTGAACACTTGCTGCGCCTCAGGTCCGGTACTTGTACTATGTAGAATTTGTCATTTCATCCTTACTCCCAACTTATAAGTGTGATTTTGCTTTACTTTATAGATGGGAGGGAAAAACCCTCAAATGCTCCAGAGATTAAGTAAGAAGAGAACTAAAATGTGACTCCGGGCATGTCTGGCTCTGAAGTGAACAGCTCCTTGTACCTCTAGCCAACAGTGGACAGGCCAGGGCAGAGAGGGGAGGTCAGGAGTGGAGGGAGAGCCTCTAGATACGGGGAGGAGAGAAGACCATGGAGGACAGAATACATTTGGTATGCTACCCCTTTCACCACTCTCTGGGCAGGATCAGTATCTGAAAATTCCATTTCTTTTCATCTGAAATTTCCTTAGTAAGCAATTATCAGTGTATTCTTTCTCTTCTTTTCTCTCAGCAAAGAGAGAAATGAGTCAAAGAGTTGAAAAGTGAAAAGATGAAGTTAGTAAACCCCTGATTTAGAAAACTTATAAATTCCATTTCCCAAATACGTCTCCACTCTAAAAATATTGCTCTTGAAGGCCGAAATTCCGTTTTTAAAAATTGCAACTAGCACAGTGATCTAAATAATGGCTTTTAAATTTTTCAAGGAGTTCTAAAATCCATATAAACTCTTCTTTCTAGGCTTACACACACACATACACACACACATGCACACAAAGAAAAAGTCTGGCAAGAACATATAACACAACATCTTTTGGAGATATCTTATTGTCATAGGGAGCAAGAAAAAGCTCAGAGACTAATGGGATTATGTCAAAAAGATACAGGACCCATATTAAAGAGGCTTCCAGTGGCCAAATTTGGTTAAAAAAATTATAATGGACTATAATATAGTAAATAAAAACCCATGAGTATAGAGTAACATGCACTAAAAAAGAAAAAGGGAGATCCTTATAACTGAATCATATACCCATGTCTTGCTGCAGCCTCTGATTTGATAATCAGTGATGTGTTTGTGTTCCTTTCACACTGAATTTTTGGTATGTATACCCTTTTTCTATTATAAAAGTAACATTACATGAGTAAGCACCACAGTGGGCAATGCCTTTGGTGGCAAAGAATGAAATTATCCTTCAGACATCTATCACTTTTTTAAGTGTATAAGGTGGAAGAAATGAAAAAAAGAATGAAAACAATTCATTTTAGAGTTTCACATAAGGAGGCTGGAGACTCTTTACCCAACTTTACATTGACTTTTACACAATGCCTTGAATAGGCTGTATTCTCTAAATGTTTGCAAAGTTCAATAATTTGCAGAGTTAAGATTTTAAAAAATTAAATATTCCTGAAGAGAAGAAGGCAGTAAAGTAACATGCATGTCAAGCCTAAGAAAAGCTGAAAGGTAGAGAACTGATGTCACAAGGCCTCTGGGTACTTCTAGCAGTGGGGACAGCTGAGTTGCACAACTGAAACATACCAGGCTCAAGTCAGGGTTCCTGGATATGAGTCTCAACCCTGCCCCACACTAGCTGTGTGTCCTGGAGAAGCCCTTTACCACTTGCATTATGTCTTTTTTAATAAAGGAACCAGTCTCCATGACCTTAATACCTACTCTATGGACCTATGAATGTCTGAACTTCCATTTCCTTGTGCTGTGTGCCCTGAAATCGATTAACTTCCCTGTGTTTCAGGTTCCTCATCTGTAAAATGGCGATGTTAACAGCTCCTGTACCTCACTTGTCTGCTGTAAGAATGAAATAATATAGGCAAAGTATAATACTGAAACAGTGCCCGGCATGTAGTAAGGATGCCAAAACTGTTAACTATTGTGCTTATCATAAAAATTGCAATTATTCTTTTTCATCCATCCAAAAGCTTCTCCAAAAGCTAATAATCCTTCAAACAGCAGCTCTGATGTCTTCAATATTCTGACAGGAATTGCCACTATTTGCCTCCCTTGTTCTCCTATGATAAAGTGGGGTTTTTTTTTTGTTTTTTGTTTTTTTAAGATTACCTATTTGAGAGAGCAACCGAGAGAGAGAGAGAGTGTGCACATGCAAGTGGGGTAGGGGATATTAAGAGAGGGAAGGAGAGACAATCCCAGAGTGGCTCCACATCATCAGAGCAGAGCCCAATGTGTTCAAACCCACGAACCAAGAGACCATGGCCTGACCTGAAGTTGGATGTTTAACCAACTGAGCCACCCATGTGCCCCTCCTATGGTATTATCTTTTGATAGCTCCTGGATGCCTACACCATTTCAAAACAGGATAACCTCACAGCATCCTGCATCAAACCATGATGAAAGGCCATTTCTTCTTTGGAGTAGGGAGAAAAGGGAAGAGTGGCTAAAATAGGTCTAGCAGATTATCTTTTCAGTGAAAGTAAAAGGAGACTTAACCCAAGAGAAACCAAGCATTTTAAGAAAAACCAACTGATCATAAAGCCTAGCTAGCATTCATGACTCAGGTAGGCAGGTCCGGTTACAAGATTGATAGAATGCCCATAAAAGTTGAAGCTGGATATATGCGGTTCATGACATTGTTCTCTTTGGACTTTATCAGTTGAAAATTTCTAAGGACCTGAATGTGAGACAGGAAACCATCAAAAACCCTAGAGGACAAAGCAAGAAAAGACTTCTTTGACCTCAGCTGCAGCAATTTCTTACTTGACACATCCCCAAAGGCAAGGGAATTAAAAGCAAAAATGAACTATTGGGACCTCATCAAGATAAAAAGTTTCTGCACAGCAAAGGAAACAATCAACAAAACTAAAAGGCAACCAACGGAATGGGAAAAAATATTTGCAAATGACATATCAGACAAAGGGCTAGTATCCAAAATCTATAAAGAGCTCACCAAACTCCACACCCGAAAAACAAATAATCCAGTGAAGAAATGGGCAGAAAACATGAATAGACACTTCTCTAAAGACATCCAGATGGCCAACAGGCACATGAAAAGATGCTCAACGTCGCTCCTCATCAGGGAAATACAAATCAAAACCACACTGAGATACCACCTCACGCCAGTCAGAGGCCAAATGAACAAATCTGGAGACTATAGATGCTGGCGACGATGTGGAGAAATGGGAACCCTCTTGCACTGTTGGTGGGAATGCAAACTGGTGCAGCCGCTCTGGAAAACAGTGTGGAGGTTCCTCAAAAAATTAAAAACAGACCTACCCTATGACCTAGCAGTAGCACTGCTAGGAATTTACCCAAAGGATACAGGAGTGCTGATGCATAGGGGCACTTGTACCCCAATGTTCATAGCAGCACTCTCAACAATAGCCAAATTGTGAAAAGAGCCTAAATGTCCATCAACTGATGAATGGATAAAGAAATTGTGGTTTATATACACAAGAGAGTACTATATGGCAATGAGAAAGAATGAAATACGGCCCTTTGTAGCAACATGGATGGAACTGGAGAGTGTGATGCTAAGTGAAATAAGCCATACAGAGAAGGACAGATACCATATGTTTTCACTCTTATGTGGATCCTGAGAAACTTAACAGAAACCCATGGAGGAGGGGGAAAAAAAAAAAAAAGGTTAGAGTGGGAGAGAGCCAAAGCATAAGAGACTCTTAAAAACTGAGAACTGAGGGTCGATGGGGGGTGGGAGGGAGGGGAGGGGAGGTGATGGGTATTGAAGAGGGCATCTTTTGGGATGAGCAATGGGTGTTGTATGGAAACCAATTTGACAAATTTCATATATTAAAAAATAAATAAAATGGAAAAAAAGAAAAAAATTTCTAATAAGTTTTTTAATCTATGAAATTTTTAAAAATCTAATGGTTGAAAATAAAATCTTATTCTCCATGATAGTGGGGTATGCGTCGTGTAGATGACAGAAAGCTTCCTGGTTGAAGAGTAATCTATCAAATGCCTTTACTATGCTCCCCTATAACCATGTCAAGAGCTTCATCTTCAATATCTTAAGAAATGTTATTTATTTAGGAAGGTTCTAACTACGAACACAAAGGGAGCATCAAGTTTTTAGAATTACTTTATGTCCCCTTTTTACATTCCCTCAGGACTTGCCCCTATGGAAGGTAAAAAGGGAAAGCAATAGAGTCAAGGTAAAAACAAAAACAAAACCCCTTCATCTCCAAGTTACTCAGCTATCCTTTCCCTTAGAAAGTTCCTCAGCAAAATGCAAAATGTGTTTTTTATATTATGTATTCTTTTATAACAAGTCCAGAAATATCACTGTCTTCGGAATGCCCTCTGGGTTAGAACTGTCTAAAAATAAAACATTATTTCAGGGACATGAGAAGAAACAATGCCCAATGAATGTGACACCACAAGGGAAACTAGACCAAACAATGAATTATGGAATACACTTTTTTAAAAAATGTCCCTTTTTAGTCCACAGTGTTCATAATTAGGTAGGTCTGGGAACAGTATTAAGTCTGGAGAAAAGGTAAATAATGACTGAAGGTTAAAGGGGAAAACATCTAAAAAGGAGCACTATTACTCACTCAAGGGTCTATTCCTGTTTAACAATCCATGTGGTATGCATTGACAACTTCCTCACCTGCCTCAATCCAGTCATTCAACAGATTTACTGAACTCTCAGTATGTGTGAGGTGCTAGGGGCAGAGGGGAATGAGGAGTGAGAGACAGTGTCCATTGCCTTCACAATGTACAGGGTATGAAGGGATCACACAGAAAACAGCCAGGCCAGGCTAAGTGGTGAAACAGGGCATCAGAAGAGGGCTTCTAAAGCAAACCCTTGTGAGGGGGGTAAAACAGCCTGGTGGTTGGGAAGACCAGGCTCAGGGCCAGAGTTCCTGGGTTCAAATCCCACTGGCTCTGTGACCTTGATTGAGTTATTTGACCTGTGTCTCACTTTTCACTCTGTAAAACTGGTAAAAAGTAGTTACTGTTCCAAAGGGTATAGTGAGTATTAAAGGAATATTTTGTATAAAATGTGTAGAATTTTTGGCAAATAAATGATTACATAATGTACAGACTGGGACATTTTGAGCATGAGAGTGATGTTAACAATTACACTGGAACAGAAAAGGTCAACTGGAACTACCCAAGGCAAAGAAGATACATGGTCACCCTACATGTGTTTATGGATGTTATTACTGAGGATGTGAGATAGGTAAAGCAGGGAAAAGACGTTATGGCAAAAGGACAACACGCACAAACATAGAAAGGCAAGAGACTATGTGATGAGTTATAGGAATTCAGGTTCCTTTGTCGCTCGCCCCCATAAAATAAGCTTCCTTTCTATCAGAGCATTCACTGTAGTTGGTAGTCAACTGTCAATGTGAATATCTGACTAGCATTTATTTCTCCCATTAGGCTGCAGGCTTCAGAGAAGCCTGCTTTTGCTCAGCAAGCTTGGTTGCAGGCACAAAGTGGACACTCATATCTGTTGAATGGTTGCCGAAGGAACTTAACATGGCAGGGGAGAAAATACAAAGCAGACTGAAATGCTCATGAGGTATGCAGCTACTTATTTTCAAGAAAGAATCTTCCTCAAGGAGTGCAGTTAGCAGAGAGCTGATAACTATGGATGTCTTTAGGATCTGCCTCAACTCTCAAGCTGAAGTTAGGGTGTTTAGGCAGCTCCCACCAATGACTGGGCAAGATTCGCCATTTCTCAACAGCAGGGACTCATCTACAGGTAATTTTTGTACTTACTGGACTGGAAAAGACTGTCATTCACACAGCTTCACCAAAGTCTGAAGATCTTCCTGCTAAATCATGCTCCCTTCCTCCTTTCTTTGTCACAGGTGTCAGACCAGCATGACAACCTAAAGCTTCCCCTGCCTACTCCCATTCCCTTTGCCCAATAACCTTTCACAGGCATGAAATCTCTTGTTTCTAATTCCATACTGATGTCTACTTCCTGAAGCAATCAACCAACAAGGAAGGAGAAAGTGTTGAAGAAGAAAACAGGAGTCAGAGTTTCTAGCACTATAGTAAGAAATTTTTTATTCTGGAGGTGATAAAGAAGTACTAAACACAGGGAAGTGTTGAGAGGTCTACACTGCACACACACCAGTGTGGAAAATGTCTTGAAAGCATAGCATCAACACCTTCCAGTGAAACATCTATATGAGAAATGATGGTGGTATGGATGAAGGCATAGGAGACAAAGCCCAAACACATGCCAACCACACATCTTAGAACCATCCAAGGGAACTGTAATCATTCCCATTTGATAGCTGAGGAAATGAATAGAGGAGAGGCAGAGTAGCTTACCCAAGTCACCCATCTAGTCAGCTTTGAAGTCCATGGTCTTTTTATGAAACCACTTTTTCTCCCACAAAGAGGAACCCAGAGGAGAAGCTGTAAGAAGCTAATGAAGATGATAAATTCATAAATTTCACATATGATGAAACACCATTTAAAGTCTGCCTGGATACAAATATTTATACTCTCTTAAGCATTAGGTCCTAGTATTTGTACAAAATCTAAGAAAATACTGAAATATAATGTGCAGAGATGACAGTCCTTCATAATGTTAATTCTGAATTGTACAGACTTTCCTTTATATAACCAGTTTTTCAATCAGCATACACCACTGAGTGCCTACTATTTCTAGCTTCTGAGTATAAAAAATAATACATAAAATCTGTCCTTAAGGATCTTGAAATTCGATGGAGGAACGCAGCATATTTGTGAATAACCAAATATGTGGTCCTAAGAGACATGAACTAAGAGCTATGGGAAGATATACAAGACTAAAGAGCTCAGAGAAGAATTACATGCAGAAAGCATGTTTCAGTTGAGCCTTGAGGAAGCAGCAAGCGTTAGATCAAACTTTCATTTCCTAAAGTCACTGTTAAGTACCAAAGCTGACCCACAAATGCCCTTGGAGGCATGTGCCTGGAGAGGCAAAGGCAAAGATGCAAATGAGTTGCTTAGTTTTGGCATCACAATTCACATAAATCAGTTCCTAGTAGCCTCTTCAAGTTAATCACAAATCAAAGAACCTAAAATTCACCATCCTTTTGCTTCAGATGCTTATTCTTACTTAATCTATACAAAGAATAATATGAATAAGGGTAGGCAGCAGACAGCAGACACTATGCCACAATCTTCTATAGGTGGTTACCATAGCTCTCTGGAACATGATCAAACAGTCTCCACTTTGGAGACTCCACTTTTCCCACCAGGCCATTTTCTTGACCTGAAGAGAAACTTAAGCAGCTCACTTTAGCTCTATGTTATCAACCAATTTCTTTGTACAAGATGACAACAGGTAGAATATGTGGTGAGAGTCCACTTGTCCAGGTTATTCATGACCTTAGCATGCAGCAAGAAAACACTGCAAAACTTAGGTCTCACATGCCATGCACTGGGGTGAGGTCTGTAGTCTTCTAGAGAAGCACCTCAGCCTGTACTCAGAGGCTTCTCTATGCCTCTACTGAAGTTCTGCCTTTAAGAGAAGGTACACCCACACCTCTGTCCCAACACATGAGCAAGACACCAATTGTGGACAAGTACTCTTCCCTACTTTCAAGCTTTATGCCTAACCCATCTGACATTTATTTCAGAAGGATACGTTCCTGAGGCCCTTCTCATCTTAGAAAGACTATGAGCCCTTCTCATCTGTTGTTCCTTATCTGCAACACAGAGTTAATGTTGAGTATCTCTAATAATCCCCAAAGAATCATGGAGGGGATTGGACAACTCTACTTTTTGAAAGACCATTCTTGGGACACAGTCCTAGGTAAATGCAGTATACAGTACATATTTTATCTTACCTGACCAGGTGTAAAAGCCCCTTCTCTACACACAGGGAACAAACCCAGGGGGATAATTGGTAAAATGCAGCTACCAAGGATCTCTTTCCCTTATGTCTCTTTGCCAATCTTCTAGGACCTAATTACATACCAATTAGATGGCCCCTCATAATTTTGAGCAGAGAGCTATGCACAATGTAAGATTTCAACATCTATTTGTTGAATGAGTAGCTTTTTGGGTAACTACATGTTCCTTCTCCTTTTTTTTTTTTTTTATACAAGACTCAAGAGTAATAAAATACACAGAGGGGTGTGTGTGTATATGTGTGTGTATGAAGAGGGGAAACATTTCACATTTGATAAATGAATACTTTAGTCTTATTTAGTGCAATTATTCTGGCTGAATAAATTCTAATCTTAAAACTCCTCTAGTTTAACATCTCAACTTTCTAATTACTTCCTAAGTCACATTTATGTTTCAGTTGATTATTCACTTAAATTACTGAATCACCATCAATAATTAAAAATTGTAAATATCACTAATTCCATGGCTCATCACAGGGTGGCAGTCTTATAACTACAGCGTCAATTTTTCTTGGGTTTCTCCAACTCTTGCTTAATCTAACCCCACACATTCAGCTCAGCAATTCAAAAAAGATTTGCAGAGCATCATTTGCCATGAGGGGTTCAGACACTGGCCTGTTTGGGGTAACCTGTGTTTTTTTATACTTAGGAGATGGGAAGAAGGCTGGAGCTGTCCTTTAGGTGATAGTAACAGACTGGATATCCCAAAGGGTTGAGAAGGAGGTATGTGTCCTGCTATCCACAAAAAGTGACTTAGGGGCACATATGTGAGTGGCAGAATAAAGACCTGAAACATGTACACATATGAGCTCTCCAAACTCGACCCCTTTCAGCTAAGGAATGCCAATGAAACTACTTTGCCTCCTACCCTCGCCCACTTCTGCTTTATGTTTCAGTTTAGGGAACTCTTTTTCCTTAAGGATGGCTTGAGCTTGTCTTAGAAGACCCGCTAAAGAAAGCTAGCAGCATCCAGGGTGATTCATTTGAATGCCCCTATGGCTACCCTGGGAGGACACACACCACACTTGCATCCTGGGAACAGAGGCAACACTGAGTCAGTCTGGGAACAAGACCTCAGGGAACCCTGGCCAGATTCCTGTTCATCCCTTACACACAAGATAAGGAGTAGAGATTTTCCTTGAGTGGGCTCTCTCTCCTGTAATTCTAAGCAGCAGGCAGACAAAGCTGGCTTTATTTATTTTTTTTAACGTTTATTTATTTTTGAGACAGGGAGAGACAGAGCATGAACAGGGGAGGGTCAGAGAGAGGGAGACACAGAATATGAAGCAGGCTCCAGGGTCTGAGCTGTCAGCACAGAGCCCGACGCGGGGCTCGAACTCACAGACCGTGAGATCATGACCTGAGCCGAAGTCGGCTGCCTAACCGACTGAGCCACCCAGGCGCCCCTAGACAAAGCTGGCTTTAATAAGCAGGAATTTGCCTAGCCACAGGAAGACTGAAAGAGGAGGGGTATTTGAGGGAAAAAGAAGTTGACATATTTTTATTTCTGCCTTATCATTTTGAGAACTTTGGAGGCTGCCTCCAGAGAGGAAATGTGACCAAAACATCCTTCTTGGAGACAGAGTTTGCATTTTTCTTCAGAATTTCACAAGACCCATCAATCACCCCAAAGAAGAACTCTGTAGAATAGAGCATCAATTTCCAGCTGCACAGCTCATGGGAATCTTGATTTGGGGGCCCATGCTGTCTTGTACTGTGCTTTCAGTACACCCCAGTATGCCTTGCCCCCTGCTGTCCAGCACTTCCTCTGGACAACAGCCCTCCCTCACGTGGCTGGATCTTCACAAACGCCACTGCAATCACTAAAAGAAAAGGAAAAAAGGAAGAGAAACACAAAGCACACTTAAATAGGCACTTACTAACCAGCCACCAGCCCTGCATGCCCCCTGCTTCATCCCAAGCAGCTGGTCATCCACTTGTTTATTTCTCTTGCCTCTTACCCAAGTCTTTGGCCCAACCAGCCTGAGAATGAGAAACGACAGTTCAGCTGCCTGTTCTGATCTGTATGTCATAGATCTGCCTCATGGGCTTTAGCATGATGACTTGATATATAGAACCAAGGCAGGGCACCAGCCTGCTCAGCTCTGAATGTGGTCATTCCTGACTTTGGTATAGCAACCTGATTCTAATCTCTTGGCCTTGCCCTTGATTTCACTTCCTTCCATTGGCTTCACCCTAGATTTGGATTTGTTTCTGACTTAAACCCTATTCCAGTTAGCCTTAGAAAAGTGGTGTAACATCAAGAAGCTAAGCCCCTTCCTTTCATAGAGATCAGGCAATTTGGGCTCTGCCCTCTGTCAAGGCTCTCCTATATTTCAAGCTGGAAAACTGTCTTTGGCCTTGAGCCAGATGAAGATGGCATAGAATATCAAAAAGGTAAGCAGCTCTAAAATTCTGATTCTATATACTAGAAAAACTCCAAGGGGACAATTTAAAGTGGAAGACTATTAGAGAAACTAAGGGCAGAGTAGCTTAATTTTCAGTACACATTCTGCTGATACAGTCTTTCTGTTCCTTTGACCTCCTTTTCCTTTATGTTCTGCCTGTCCTTGGCACTCTGATCCCAATATTTAGCATTTTGTCACAGAAAGAAGCAATAAGCTACTCAGAACCATAGGTCCATTCTCGCCTTCTAGGAGACCTCGAGGAAGTCTCTCTTCCAATCTATAATCCAATCTCTTTGTATGCATGAGGATGGCAGTCACGTCCTTGACTCCTCAAAGTGTAAAAAGAACACTAAACGGAAATGATATACACATAAAGGATTATTACTACTACTATTTGCACCTCTTCCTGCCTTTATGGAAAAGCTGTATTTCCTTTTAGTCTTTGTAACTCTACCAGTGCCTTAACTCTTCCCTCTGCTTCCCATCATTAGGAATTACTTTCACCCTTCACTGATTATTCTGTGTCTTAACCTTTAACTCTGGCCTCTCAGCTTAATTCATAAATGACTGAGTTTCCTAGACTCAAAAATTGGGAACCTCAGGGTGAGAAGCTACAAAATAAGGGAAGTTCAGGGATGCTGAGACCAGAACTGCCAGATTTCAATACTTGTTTGACAGAGAAATGGTCAATATGAAGACCTATAACCTGCTCCTTAAACTCCTTGTCCAGCCAGTGCATTTCCCCTCATACATACCCATGCTTTTTCCTTCTCCTTTGGCCCATAATTTCCAGCAACTGCCATCGCTGATCTCAAAAACCAAGAGGGAACAATTCAGAAAGCCACTGTTTTCAGGGGACCTGACTGAAAGATAAAGTGGATAAGGTATCCTTAAAATTTGTGTATTGTAGGGAGGGCAAAAAAGTAAAGTTGAGGCAAGAAGTCAATGGGGCCTCTGCAGTAGTGAAATGAAGGGTTGATGCTCTAGGTTGTTTCTCTTTGGTTTCTTATTTCATTATCTTTGACCACTTTGTTCATTCTTCTACAGACATGAGCCTCAAAAGTTGACCTTCTCTTCCTCCATTCCTTCCCCCACCATACTGAGAGACCTCATTCAACTATTACTCACTGTTACTTTAGAATGTATCAGAGCCCCCTTCCCCTGTGGGTGGGATAGAAGTTGCAAACTACTGAATCAGACCATCTACAGAACTTTAGTAGGACATGTTGTATAAGTGTCTATTACACTTTTCAGTATTTTCCCTGACTCACATTTTCTAAAGAAATTAAAAGCTGGGCTGCTAGACTCTAAGTCCTCTGGGGCTGACACTATGACTTTTGGCTTAATCTTACAGGGAACATTTTATATACCACATGGTCAAGTACATGTATTAAAAAATATGTGTTTTATTACATATATTGTATTTAAAAGTACATGTATTAAAAAATCTACACCCTTATATACTCTGTCTGCTCTCTTCCCTCTCCAAATCTCAATGAGTCTCCCTTTTTCTTTATGCCTACATCACCCCAAACTATATACCTTTCTGGATCATCTTCTTCTGTTAGGTCTTGAGGTCTCCAGATACCACCTGACCCCTTTCCTAGCAACCTGTGTCATGATTCCTTACTCTTTCAGACTCTTTAACTTGCTTTACCTTGAGTTTTGGTTTTCAAATTTTTTTAATGTTTATTTTTGAGAGAGAGACAGAGTTAGAGCAGGGAAGGGGCAGAGAGAGAGGGACACACAAAATCTGAAGTGGGCTCCAGGCTCTGAGCTGTCAGCACAGAGCCCAACATAGGGCTTGAACTCACGAACAGCGAGATCATGACCTGAGCCAAAGTCGGACTCTTAACTAACTGAGCCACCCAGGTGCCCCTGAATGTTGGTTTTTAAAGGTACATTATTCCCATATGGCTTTGTGCCTTTGTTCTCACCCTTTGAACCATCTGTTACTTCCTCTGTGACTCCTTTGTGATGGTACAAAGAAGGAGAAAACTCCTCATTTCTCACAACAATGAAACACAGGGTGGACTAGATAATGCCCTGTCTTTCCCACTACAAAGGATAAGGTACAAGAGAGGGAGAATTATGGCCAGAGGAGAAATCAAAACTATGGGGATGTATTAGACACAAGGAGTGATGAAGGAGAAAATGAAAACAGAAGAACTGTGATGAGGTGGACTCTTTGAGGGTTAATATTACTACTCAATAAGGACACTTTTAACTTGCTAGAAACAACTGAAACACAGCAAACAAAAAATAGTGCAATTTCAGTGTACACATACTAACCTGGAAAAAATTAAAAGTTGGGTCATGCCAAGTGTTAGTAGGGACTCAGGAAAACAGGAACTCCCTAAGACACGCTGCTGGAGGGACAGTCGGATACAAACATTCTGAAGAGAAAAGGCTACTTGGTAAAATTAAGTATGACCTAGCATATCCATCTTGTGTATAAATCCCAAAGGAATGCTCATACACAGTCAAAAGAGGCTGTCAATGGCAGTACTGTTTGTGGGGAGGAAGAGCTGGAGGGAATCTAAGCAAGTGTTCCTGGCTTGATAGATGAGTAAAATGTGGTAGATGTGCCGTGAAGAAGCCCACCAAAGAGAAGCAGCAGGTTAGATGTACACAGAGCAACATGGACCGATCTTAAAAAATGAAAGGCTTAAGTAGTAAGAAAAAAAGGCATGAAGTATGTTCTGTTATAATACATGAATACAAAGTATGAATTTTACAATGTACTGAAATTAAAAAGAAAGATATACACAAAATGATTGCCTATGGGGAGAGATGAATCAGAATGACATATGGGGGGGGGGGATAAAAGAAATAAACATATATATAAATGTCAAGAGGGGGCCTTGTACAATCAATGCTCATAATGTGCCATGAACCAAAGATAAGATTAACTTCACTCCCTGTACTCGTGACTTAAAAAAATTCCCAGAACTTTGGAAGACAGGTACACAGAACTTTAAACTCCAATTGTGTCATTTTTTAATCAACTGGGTTTTGTCAGATGTCTTTCTCGTGATTATGATGGGGTTACAGGATTTGGGGAGGAGAGCTCAGAAGTTTTATTTCCATTACATCATTTCAAGGGATATCCTATCAACATGACCCATCACTGTTGATGCTGACCTGAGCACTTGGCTGAGATAATGTGTGTCAGATTTCTCCCGAAAAAAAATTCATTACCTCCTGATATCCACACTGTCATCTTTGGAAGAAGTCATTTGCAGCCGACACTTGTTGGGGGGGGGGGGGGGAGGGTATGTTCCATCCCCTTGAGGGTGGCATATGTGCATACATTAATTGGAATTCTTCAGCATGGGAGATTTGTCTCTTTTCCCACATTTATTTATTCAATCATCTATGTCAGTAAGAACTCGTGGATCTTTATTTTTCTTCTTTTTTAACTTTGGGTTATAATCCAATACGAGGCTATTTATTTTGTTGCTCAGACTGATCCACCTATGGTGTTGGGAGCTCGTTCTGTCACTTCAGGGTCCCTTTGTCATCATTGTTGGAATCCTTTTTTTTTTTTTTTTGAGCTCTGCATTTAATGATCATTCCCTGTGTTCTAGAGGGACAACCCTGTGCCTCACCCACACTGTTGCTGTGGCTTCTGAGTCCCTTAACGCCTTGAGCCTGACCTCCTAAAGGAGGTGCTTGCCTCCACAAAGCTGCTGGTGAGGAGACTTACCCCAGGGAAGAACCACCAAGAGGAGAGGAAAGAGGTGCCAGGAGCAGGAGGGGCAGATCCGGGGGGGGGGGGGGAGAGAGAGAGGAGAGAGAGAGGAGAGAGAGAGAGAGAGAGAGGAGAGAGAGAGAGAGAGAGAGAGAGAGAGAGAGAAAGAAAGAAAGAAAGAAAGAAAGAAAGAAAGAAAGAAAGAAAGAAAGAAAGAAAGAAAGAAAGAGGCAGAAGAAATCCTGGGTCCTGTGGTAGCTGGATCTCAGACTGTTCAATTATTGACCTAAGACATTTTCTTTTTGTTTAAGGTAATTTCAGTTTCTGTTACTCGCAACAAACAATTTACGAGATAGGTCTCCATTATGCTTTATGTTTTAATCTACTCGGGCTGCCATAATGAAATACTACAGACTGGATGACTTCAACAACAGAGTTTGATTTTTTCACAGTTCTGGAGGCTGGAAGTCTGAGATTAAGGTGCTGTCAGGAGGGGCTTTCAGAGAGAATTCTCTTCCAAGCTTGCAGATACAGTCTCTTGCTGTGTCCTCACCTTCCTCTGCATGTGTGTGGAAAAAGATCTCTAGTGTCTCTTCCTTTTAAAATTTTTATTATTATTATTTATTTAAATTAGACTTTAAAACAAAGACTGTAACCACAGACAAAAAAGAATACCACTACAAAAAAGAACAGTCCAACAAGAAATATAATAATTGTAACTATTTATGCACCCAACATGTAAGCACCCAAACACATAAAGCACCTATTAGCAAACATAAAGGAAGTAACTGATAACACAATAAAAGTAGAAGACTTCAACACCCCACTCATCAATGGACAGATCATTCAAACAAAAAATCAACAAACAGTGGCTTTAAATGACACATTAGACCAGATGGAGCTAATAGATGTACTCCTAACATTCCATTCTAAAACAGCAGAATACATATTCTTTTCAGGTGCACATGGAACATCTAGAATAGATCACATGTTAGGCCACAAAACATGTCTTAACAAATTCAAAAAGACTGAAGTCATACCACACATTTTTTACAACCACAATGCTATGTAACTTGAAATTATCCACAAGAAAAACTCTAGAAAACAACACAAATACATGGAGGTTAAATAACATGTTACTAAACAATGAATAGGTCAACCAAGAAATCAAAAAAGAAGTTTAAAAAAACATATAGAGAAATGAAAATGAAAACACAATGGTCCAAAATCTAGGGGATACAGCAAAAGCACTTTTAAGAGGGTAGTTTATAGCCATGCAGTCCTAATTAAGAAGAAATATCTCAAGTAAACAACCTAACCTTACACCTAAAGGAGTTAGAAAAAGAACAAACTAAACCCAAAACCAGTAGAAGAAATAACAAAGATGAGAACAGAAACAAACAAAACAGAAACTAATAGAACAGATCAATGAAACCAGGAGCTGGTTCTTTGAAAAGATCAACAAAACTGATAAACCCCTAGCCAGATTCATCAAAAAAAAAAAAAAGGATTCAAATAAAATCACAAATCAAAGGTGAAATAACCACCAACAGAAATACAAACTATTATAAGAGAATATTATGAAAATTATATGCCAACAAATTGGACAACCCAGAAGAAATGGATAAATTGCTAGAAACATATAACCTTACCAAAATTTGAACAGACCAATTACCACCAAGGAAATTGAATCAATACCCAAAAACTCCCCACAAAAGTCCAAGACCAGATGGCTTCACAGATGACTTCTCAAACTATTTCAAAGGATAGAAGAGGAAGAAAAGCTTCTAAATTAATTCACTGAAGCCAGCATTACCCTGCATACCAAAACCAGATAAAGACTTAAAAAAAGGAACTAGAGGCCAGTATTTCTGATGAACACAGATAAAAAAATTCCTCAACAAAATGTTAGCAAACTAAATCCAACAATACATTAAAAACAATATTCACCACAATCAAGTGGGACTTATTCCTGGGATGTAAGAATGGTTCAGTATTTGCATATCAATGTAATACATCACAACAAGAGAAAGGATAAAAATCTTATGATCATTTCAATAGATGCAGGAAAAGCATATGACAAAATACAACATTCATTCTTAAAAACACTCAACAAAGTTAGTTTAGAGGGAACATACCTCAACATGATGAAGGCCATATATGATAAAACCCAAAGCTAACATACTCATTGGTGAAAAACTGAGAGCTCTTCCCCTAAGATCAGGAACAAGACAAGAATGTCCTCTGCCACCACTTTTACTCAACACAGTACTGAAAGTCGTAGCTACAGCAACCATTCCAAAAAGAAATAAAAGTTGGGGCACCTTGGTGGCTCAGTCAAGCTTCCAACTCTTGGTTTTGGCTCAAGTCATGATCTCATGGTTTGTGGGATTAAGCCTTGCATTGGGCTTCTGCTAACAGCACAGAGCCTGCTTAGGATTTTTTCCTCCTCTCTCTCTGCCCCTCCCCCACTCACACAAGCACTCTCTCTCTCTCTCTCTCTCAAAAAAAAAAAAAAAAAAAGAAAAAGAAAAGAAAGGAACAGAAAAAAAAGAAAAGGCATCCAAATCAGTAAGGAAGAAATAAAACTTTCACCACTTGCAGATGACAGGATACTATATATAGAAAACTCTAAAGACTCCACCAAAAATTACTGGAACTGATAAATGGATTCAGCGAAGTCACAGGTTAGAAAATCAATATAGAGAAATCTGTATTTCTATCCACTAATTCTATACATTAATAATGTATATACTGGGGCACCTGGGTGGCTCAGTTAGTTAAGTATCCAACTCTTGGTCTCAGCTCAAGTCTTGATCTCAGGGTTGTGAGTTCAAGCCCCATACTGGGATCCATGCTGGGCATGGAGCTTACTAAAAAATATATAAAAATAAACATATATACTAATTTATATATATTAATAAAGTATACACTATAATGAAGCAGCAGAAAGAAATTAAGAAAGCAATCCCATTTACAATTGCACCAAAAATAATAAAATACCTAAGAATAAGCTTAATAAAAGAGGTAAAAGACCTGTGTTCTTAAAATTATAAAACATTGATAAAAGAAATGGAAAGTGATAAAATGGATAAAATGGAAAGTGATTCCATGCTTATGGGTTGAAAGAATATTGGCAAAATGTCTACATTACCAAAGCAATCTACATATTCAGTATGTAATCTCTATCAAAATACCAACAGCATTTTACGGGGCGCCTGGGTGGCTCAGTCGGTTGGGTACCTGACTTCGGCTCAGGTCATGATCTCACAGTTTGTGGGTTCAAGCCCTGCATCAGTCTCTGTGCTGACAGCTTGGAGCCTGGAGCCTGCTTCAGATTCTGTGTCTCCCTCCCTCTCTGCCCCTCCCCTGCTCATGCTCTTTCTCTCTCTCTCAAGAATACACATTTTTTAAAAAAATACCAACAGCATCTTAGAGAACTAGAACAAACAATCCTAAATTTATTATGAAGCCACAAAAGACCCCAAATAGCCAAAGCAATCTTGAAAAAGAAGAAAACTGGAGGTATCACAATTCTAGACTTCCAGTTATTTTACAAAGCTGCAGTAATCAAAATAATATGGTACTGGCACAAAAATAGATACACAGATTAATAGAACAGAGAGCCCAGAAATTAACCCACAATTATATGGTCAATTAACCTGACAAAGGAGACAAGAATATGCAATGGGAAAAAGTCGCTTCAACAAATGGTGTTGGTAAAACTGGACAGCTACATACAACATAATGAAATTAAACCACTTTCTTACACCATACACAAAAATAAATTCAAAATGGATTAAAGATCTAAATGGGACCTGAAGCCATAAAAACCCTAGAAGAGAGCACAGGCAGTAATCTCTCTGACATTAGCTATAACATCTTTCTGGATTTATCTCCTGAGGCAAAGGAAACAAAAGCAAAACAAACTATTGGGATGACAAAAGCTTTTGCACAGCAAAAAACACAAAACAAAAAACAATCATTAGAATAAAAAGGCAACCTAATGAATGGGAGAAGGTATTTGCAAATGATAGATGCAATAATGGTTCAATATCCAAAATATATAAAGAACTCAAAGAACTCAACACCAAAAAAAAAAAAAAATCCAATTAAAAAATGGGCAAAAGACATGAACAGACATTTCTCCAATGATGGCCTACAAGTGGCCAACAGACACATGAAAAGATGTTTAACATCATTCATCATCAAGGAAATGCAAATCAAAACCACAATGAGATATCACCACACACACACCTCCATCAGAATGGCTAAAATGAACAACACAAGAAATAACAGGTGTTGGCAAGGATGTGGAGAAAAAGGAATCCTCTCCCACTACTGCTGGTAACACAAACTAGTATGCATCTGTGGAAAACAGTATGAAGGTTCCTCAAAAAGTTAAAAAATGAACTATCTTATGATCCAGCAATCACATCACTGGGTATTTACCGAAAGAATATAAGAACGCTAACTGAAAGGGATACTTGCACTCCTATGTTTAGAGAAGCATTATTTATAATAGCCAAGACATGGAAGCAGCCCAAGTATCCATCAACTGATGATTGGATGAAGAAGACAGGATATATAAATACAATAGAGCATTATTCAGCCATAAAAAAGAATGAAGTCTTGTCATTTGCAATGACATGGATGGAGCTAGAGACTATAATGCTAAGCAAAATAAGTCAAAGACAAATACCATATAATTTCACTTATATGTGGAATTTAACAGAACAAACAAGCATAGAGAAAAAAGGAGAGAAATCAAGAAACAGACTCTTAACTATAGAGAAATGAAGGTTACCAGAGGGCATTGGGGGGGGGGGGGGTGGAACTAACAGGGGATGGGGACTAAGGAATGCACTTGTTGTGATGAGCACAGGGTGATGTATAGAAGACTGGAATCACTATATTATACACCTAAAACTAATACAACACTGTATGTTAACTAATTGGAATTTAAAACTAAAAAAAGTGATATTAGCCTTAATTTGATATTTTGCTGATGTGTTTTTAAACACTGGTTTATTTACTCCCTTGAAAACTCTTAAATAGCTTCTGGTTTCTGGTCAGCACGTAACGAGGTTGGAAGTCATCATTCCCCTCCTCTCAAGAAAAAAGCTGAACAAACTGAAAATCAACATCTCTTCTTAGATCCATCAGAGAACTGAGGTCACAGGGCAAGCCACTATCCCCAAAATTAGAGATGGTCAGGTAGATACAGAGAAGTCTAACTTACTAGAGCAGGCACCTGTAAGCCGAGACCTCCAGGGGGAACCAGTACCAAGGTAAGCAAACCGAAACTATAATTGATGAATTGTTAGGGGCTCAGTGTCAACAAATCTGAGTTAAAATCTTCATGGGTGGGATTGGAGGAGTGAATGTCTTGAGGAGGGGGAGACAGCACACTTTTCAGTGTTTTACCTACCAGCATTTCTCACAGTGAGGATCAAAGAAAAATTCCCTCCTGCTTCCTGCTGGAGGAGAGGGAAAGTAGCCATTTTGATGTACACCCAAAAATCCAATTCTCCTTAGTAAGGTCTGCCCTCAAGGGAAACTATTTACCAGAGCCTGACATGGGGCAAGGGAAACACCTAATTCCAGCACACTACAGCCTTCAACTTACAGGAAGGGAAATACCTAAATTCAGCTCCCTTTCACCTTCCTGTCACACCTAAGTGAAGGAGGAAAGGATATGAAAAGCACTGGCTCACTAAAAGACTAAGACCTAATTACAAGACTAGAGAAGGCTTCCCCCAACTCTTACCTTCCCACATCCATTGGGCTTCTGTATAATAACAGGGGATTACAACCAGAAGAATTGCATGTCTCAGACATTATTTAAGAAGCAGTCTCTAAGGAAACTCAGACACAAGAGGAGCAACAAAAACACAACAAAAGAACAGAATATTCAAGAACTGTGGGACAATTACAAAAGGTATTACATACTCATGATGGGAATAATCAGAAGAAGAAAAGAGGAGAAATATTTGAAGCCATAATGAGTGAAAATTTCCCTAAATTAATGAGAGATACCAAATCACAGAACCAGAAGGCTCAGAAAACACCAAGCAGAATAAATGTCCCAAAACCTACACCTAGGCATACCATATTCAAACCACAGAAGATCAAAGACAAAGAGAAAATCTTGAAAGAAGTCAGAGAAAACCTCTGAGTATTTTCATGGCTATCTAGTAGCACTGGACACATGTAATATGCCCCTGCAAGGAAGTAATCAGATCTTCATGACCTTGAGTTGTGCAAAGATTTCTTAGATACAATATCAACAGCATGATCCATAGAAGTAAAAATGATAAATTGGACTTCAAACTTTAAAACTTTTGCACATCAAAAGAAAGCATTAAGAAAATAGAAAGTCACAGAGAGAAAATATCTGCAAGTCATAAATCTGACAAAAGACTATTTAGAATATACAAATAATTCTTACAACTCAAAAGAAAACAATCCAACTGAAAATGGGCAAAACATTTGAATAGACATTTCACCAAAGAAAACACAAAAAAGATCATAAGCACATAGAAAAAATGTTCAGCATTATTAGTCCTTAGGAAAAAGCAAATTAAAACAATATGATACTACCTCACCTAGAATGGCTATCATTAAACAGTAACAAGTTAATGAGGATGCAAAGGAACATTGCTTAGGGGAATGTGAAATGTACAGCTACTCTGAAAATCAGTTTGGGAATTTCTTACAAAGATAAATTTATCACGATTCCATTCCTAAGTATCTATCCAAGAGGAATGAAAAAGTATGTGCACACAAAGACTTGTACATGAATGTTCATAGCAGCATCATTCATAATAGCAAAAAAAGTGAAAATAATAAAATGTTTACCAGGTGATGAATGGACAAACAAAACGTGGTATAACCATACAATGGGATTCCATTCAGCAGTAAAAAGGAAAATACTAATACATGCTACATGTTAACAAACCTCATAAAACATTACACTAAGTGAAAAAAGTCAGATGCATAAGACTCGACATCGTATAATTTCATTTATATGAAATATCCAGAAAAGGCAAATCTATAATGACTGAAGGCAGACTAATGATTTCCTGGGGCTGGGGTTGAAAGCAGGGATTGACTACAAATGGGCACAAGGTATCTTTTTGTAGTAAATGCAATGTTCTGAAACTCGATGATAGAGATGTTTCCACAATTCTGTATGTTTACTAAAAATAAATGAATTTTTGCTTAAACTGGTGATTTTTATCACATGTAAATTCTGTATCAAGCTGTTAAAAAAAAAAAACTGATGTCATAAAAGACACAGAAAGGCTGTGTAACTATTCTAGAGTAAAATAAAGAGACAGAACAAACAGCTTAAGTGACCCTAGACTGGAGGAAAAAACATGCTGTAAAAGATGATACTGGGTCACTGGAATGTGGACAGTATATTAGATGAAAGCATTATATCAATGTTAAATTTACCAAGGTTGGTAAAGTACTGTGGTCATGTAAGAAGATATCCTTAGTCGTAGGAAATATATACTAAAGTGTTTAAAGAATAATGAGATACACATCTCAAATGGTTTCCAAAAAAACTACACACACACACACACACACACACACACACACACACACACACCCCTATCTACATGGGGGAGGAGGGGAGAAAGCATGTGTACCTGAGCATGTAAATGGAACAAAATGTTAATAAATAAACCTGGATAAACGGTATGAGTATTCTGTAGTATATTTCAGCTTTTATAAAGTTTGAAATTATTTCCAAATTAAAAAAAGGGGGGGGGGGGTAATTCCCCGAGCACCTTTTGCATATAAGGCACATATAAAGTGCTAGTAACACAGAGAGAAGATAAATTCATGAGCTCCTGCCTTCAAGGAGATCAGACCTGCATCATTAGTTGGCTGTCTAGGTCTCCATTTCCTTGATGTGAGTTCCCTGAGGGCAATAAATGTTAAATACATTTTTAAAAAAGGCAACAGAACATTCAGAGTTGCTACCATAGCCCAATTCCCAAGTACCCATCTCCAGCTTAAAACACAAT
The DNA here is from genome assembly GCF_018350155.1 of Leopardus geoffroyi. NCBI lineage: Eukaryota > Metazoa > Chordata > Mammalia > Carnivora > Felidae > Leopardus > Leopardus geoffroyi. The sequence goes on from NC_059333.1 coordinate 129,906,342, forward strand.
TCATTTCTTACAACAAGTGACTGTTCAGTGAACAAGAATCAGAGGAAATATTCATTGCAGGGTTTATTGTAGTTGGATCAACTAAAAGCTTTTTCTGTGGGTCGCCTGCGAGGATGTGGACATGGCTTTGTGAAACAGAGTCCTTGTAATGCAATGTTATAATGAGATTTAAATCATGCTCTTTTCTTAATAAACATTCTTCAGGGTTTATTATGTTTTTCTTTTAGTATCTGTATTCACATCACTTTCACTTAAGTTGCATCAGAGTCCTATGCCTTTCCAGAGAAAACTTCACTTTAAATTTCCTCAGCTGCACAGCTCACTGCCTAAAAGCTGCGGGGGGGGGGGGGGGGGGGGGGAGGTAGTAGGTACACCACAGCTCTGCAACTACCCAGGCTGAGCTGAACAGAAGTGACTGACATCCTGGTGACTCCAGTCTTGTACTATCTGCTCACTCTTGATCTGTTTAAGCCCTCTTCTCCCAGGACAGCAGGCCTATCAGAGGACAAGCAGAATGTCACACACCCTGGGCACTTACAGGGTCCCTCTGAATCTGTGACAGGCTATCAAAATGGCTCAAGTAACCTGAAAGGAAGTTAGCAGGTAGCTAGGACATTTATTATATTGGTGGTGTCACTCAATGCTTCCAGAGAGGAGCACTTGATGAGTTATGATAGGTGGTACTGAGCCAAAACAGAAGAATGGGTAAAAATGCACCAGGGGCTTTTATAGGAAAATAAATTTAGAAAGACATGTCAAAAGTGGAAAATGCTTGCTTGGTATCATCAATCCAAGAGAAATCTATTATTCTGGACAAATGACATCTATCAAGTTTTCTGAGTAAAAATAGGATGTAGTCAATCAAGAAATTCAAGAGATCATCTACAGGTATGCAAATCAGTGGAAAAGCAGTAGAGACTAAAGAAGGTACACATTCTCAGAAGTGTGAGACTGAGGTCAATTACACAGCTAGACTTTGACCAGACAATGACTGGACAGACCATGCACCCCTCCTGGCTATGGGCATGATGTGGTAAAGGCAAAATCATAAATGAAGGAAGCAAAAATCTAGAATGGGATACCATGTGGTCTCACTATTTCTACCTTCAGAGCAGGTTAGAAAGGAGTTCAGGCATTAAATAAAGGATAAAATATGGAGGGGAATGGCTTGGATTCTAAGTAAAAGGATTTGTACTGAATTGGACCTTTAGTTTCTTGAGAACAACACTCGACTTGATCTTGGCTGATCTAAATAAATAAATCCTGCAGATACATGTTGCCTCAACCATTTTCTAACCTCATTGCTGAAATGAAGAAAAGGCTTGAGGGAGTAAGATAAATGCCCTTCTTTTTTTTTTTTAGCTATACATGTAATTTCTTCCATTATTTAAAAAAGAATTGGTTCTTCTATATGAAGACCTAATGACAAACTAAAAATTAACCAATGACTTAGTAAAATCCCATTGGAAAGTAGTTCAGGACAACAAAATCAGTCTATAATAAAAAATGCAATGATGCTTTTTGTAAGGAAACTGTATTTCTAGTGAAGTCTTCGAAACTAAAGCCATCAGCAACATCCTCACAAAAATGAGAAACATGTATCAACTCACTACTCCACTAGTGGTACCATACTAGGGAAGAAAAGTCATTCAAGGCCTCTCACAACATGGCAAAAGCTTCCCCTCAAAATTCACCTCCCAGCCCTCCTCTGTTCCATCCAAACAGAGGTCTACACCATTTTGTCCTGCTTGCAACACTTTCCCCATTCCCTGCTATTTAACGTCTACCCATCCTTCTGGGTCCATATTGAATCTGACAGCTGCCCAAGAAGTCTTTCTTGACTGCTCCTGTCCACAGTGCTCTCTCCCATTTCTCAACCCCTAAGGTAGGTCTTCTTTGCCCAGAAAACTGCACAGTTAGTACTACCAATTGTGTTTCACCACCACAAATAACTTCTGGAGGGTAAGGACCTCACTTGGTATCATCACAGGTAATAGGTGCCCCAAATGTTTAGAATTTTGTGGTTCTTTTAACACCCTTCCTGCCCCCTCAATCTCTTCTTCACATATCAGCAAGAGTTATCTTAAAACTTCAACTACATCATGCCACCCTCTCCTCCAGTCTCCTTTTCTAACCTTTCACCAACTTTCCACTGCACTTAAGCATGAATCCATACTCCTCACACGCTGCCTAAAAGGTTCTACACAATCTGGTTCTTTCTTAACTACACAATTTTACCACAGTACTCCAAACCAGCATCTGACTTCCAGCCGTATCTGCCTTCTCACAATTCCTAAACATGCTGGGTTTTATTCTGGCCTCAAGTTCCTTACATGTTTTTTCTTATTGGCCTTCTGCATCCCCTTTCCTCTCCCCAATCTGCCCCACACATAGTATTACATGGCATAGCTAACCCTTTGCTATTCATGTCTCAACTAAATCCACCTGCCTGAGAGGCCTGAGGTACATTTCCCACAATACCTTCCATTTCAACACCTGAAGTTTTCTTCATAGCACTTTAATTTATAATCCATTTACAGACTTATTGGCCCTCACCCTCAAAAGACACAGAAGGTCTCTGGGAGCAGAGAACATATCTTGGCATAGACTAGATACAACACCAAGTAATTATGTGTTGAATTAACTGAGAAAATAAAAACTGAAGACATTTGAAAGCATGTTCTAAATTCTCAATCTAAGGTGATAGCACATGAACATTAGTAATTCAGAGAGCTGAAGCAGGCAAGACATTCAAGTCTTGATGGACAGTATGAAGGAAAACTACAGGGACTAAAGAGAAGTGTCTAGAGGGGTCTGGTGGACCAAATAAACAGTAATTCACCTCTGGTGCCAGGCTTCTTGTCTAGCAATACCTTTATAAAGAATACACCATTCACCTCCAAATGGGCAAATATTACAAAGTCACGCAGTACCAAGTATAATGAGGATATGGAGCACAAGAGCTCCCATTACATTAGCAGTAGCATAAAATGGTATAACCACTTTAGAAAACAATCTGGCATTATCTAATGAAGTTGAATATTCACAATCCCTATGACACAACATTTGTGTTGTGTAATTACATAGCCTGGAGAAAGTCTCACACATATGTATCTGTGTAAGACATACACAAGGGAGACATGAACCAAGTTGTAAATAGGAACACTGACAGCACTGTTGTTTCTATGGGAATGGATCAATAGCACACATTCACATAAGTGAAAATTAATTAACTATGGTACAAACTTCAACATAGAGGAATCTCAGTGCTAAGCACAAGAATAAGAGGTCACAGAAAAACACATATTATGGTTTCATTTTTTTTTTTTTTTTTTTGCTTAAAAATACGTAGACAGATGATAACATTTAAACAGTAAGGCATGACTGCAAAGTTGGAGATACTGATTACAACTAGTAAGGGAAAAGGAGGGGAATGTAACTGGAGAAGAGCACACAGGGGCTTCAAAAGGAGTGGCAATATTCTTTTTTTTAAGCTTGGTGAAGAGTACGCAGAAGGGACACATTTTATTCCTCATACCTTACACATACATCACTACTTTTCTATGTATAGTAATTCTTTTAAAACTAATTAAACACTGATCAAACTATAGAAGGGGGAAGGTAGATGGTTTGTTCTTATACTTAGGATCCCGTGTAATGGAACAGAGATTTCTTCAAAACAGATGCTATAAACCCAAAGCCATGTAAGGATCCTCTCAAAAGCAAGACAATCAGTCCCCATAACCTGAAATGTTCTTAGCTTCATTCAACATTCTACTTTTGTATATTTTTCCCCCTTCTTTCACTTTCACTCTTAAAATTTAACTTGTTGTATGTTGCGCATCTTCCTAAATCCTTTCCAAAACAAGATGTGGTATAAAATAAATGAGATATACAAGAGAAATAATGTGGTAATATAAAACAGATTAAAGGGATCATCCTGTAACCAAACACACAAAACACTAAAGGGTCTCATACCAGACAGAAACAGAAATGAAACTGATAGTTATCCTGGTGTAACATAAATTACATTTCAAGTTCCAGATAAGTCTTTACTTCACAGAAAAGATGAGTTTAAGCAAATCAATGAAAGTCCAGTGAGGAATATCATGCTTGGACTGCCAAGCATAGTAAGGTAATTGGAGCATAAGTACATGTGAAGAATTATGATCACAGTAAAAACTCAAAGAAAACACACTAATGAAGAGGCAGCGGTTTTCATTGCTATTACGGTTGTTTTCGATCCTTATACTTAACTTAGAGAATATATGTACCCATTACAGAAGAACTTCCAGAACAGTGTATTTTCTTTTTACAGAACCAAAATTGCCATGCATTAATAACCCTACAATTATATTGAAATATTCAGATGTGTGGATCTCACCCACTTTAAGCTTTGAAAGCAGCTAAACTATGTAGAAATAGGCATGTGCTGGTATTACGACTTTCATTTTAAAATTATATATTTATTCCTAGAATGCTACGTACAAATATTCATAACCACATGAATGCCATATGGACAAAAACAACCCTCTCACTTTAAAAAGTGGCTCCGTTGTGAATAAAAAAAAAAAACTTGTCAGAATCAAGATCAAGGAGCTATCAATTACATGTATCATAAAAGCACGTCATTAAGGAATATGCACCCTAAGTTGAGGTCCTTTCATTTTTTTCAGAGAGAACAAAGACAAATTTGGTTTCTTCTGTACTAACTAGAGCTTAAAAATGTCAAAACTAGGTCAGAAGTCGAGAGGTTAGGCTTAAGGCACCAGGAGAAGATGCCACATTTCCCTTCCCTAGCTCACATTTTATGATTTTATGATTTCCTAAGACATGGTTTTCCTAAACATGGTTATTTCCTCTATGAGGCAAAAGATTAAAAAGCTAGCCAAATGTAACTACATTTACAGTAAACTTACTGTATCTGCCATAGCTGGGAAAGGCAACATTGTGGCTAATTAAAACTCATGTTAGCAAAGAGTTAGGGTGGCTCTCTGTATATCCAAGTTATCTCCTCTATCAGTGCATGTCTACATGCATGTCTTCCTATATACACATATATTTGTGCATATCCTTATACATACTCAAGCATTTGGATTGCTAGTACCCACAGAATTAGAAAATGCACAGAACTAAAAAAATTACACTGACCACAATTCAATTCATCCAACAAATATACAGTAAATTCATTTATATTCAAGGATCATATCATTGTGGCTTTGGCATCTAGGACATCTCAAAGGGTGAGATCATTTCCCCAAAGTCACTGTGTAACACATAAAAGACCTGATCCTGCCCTCTTGAAGTTTACAGCCTGGCAGGGATCTGATTTAACTTTGTCATTTCAGGACTTTCAGGGTCTTGCAGGAATTACACTACGATCATGACTATACTGCAGCTGTGAGGAAGTGTCAATGCAAAGTTGGGGGGAAAAATGCCAGTAAATCACCTTTGGTTGTGCTTGCTGTTCACATACTGTGTAAGTGATCTGTAGGATATATTTCTTTATAAGGAAAGAAGGGGGACCTTTAAAACTATGATTTCATCAGTGTTATCTTCCCCTGCTTTGCTCCATATCTGAAACTTCTACCACATTCTATAATTTTCCACAGGGGGGAAAAAAGAGAGAGGTTCCTTCTCTAACCAACCTTTATATTCACATTTGCTCCCTTTGTTTTGAAAATTCTGATTCATATGTGAGAACTCCCCTTACACGCAAAATAGACATTTAGAAGTGAAATGTTAAAACTCCTCAAATGTTTCATGAAATGTCCTTTCTGTATGATATTCTTGTCAAGGTAGCAGGATTCCAGAAAGAGAAATTGGAATTAAAATTTGCTCCCTTTGGCAAATCTTTTTTGGATCTCTTTATACAGTGTGTTTAAGTCTCAACAGACTGGGGCACAGAGCAAACAGACACCAAAGACACTAGCATCTCTCCGCAGGGAGACAGTAAGGACTTATCAAAGAGTTCATTTTGAATTTTAAATAGTGCTCACAAAGAGTTAAACACAAATTAACTTCCCCAAAATAGATCACTTAAAGGTCAGTTCATACATTTTGTTTCCTTTGGCTTGTACTATGCGATCCCTTTTGGCTTGCCAAGATAGAACTGAATCCCTTTTAGGTTGGTAGGCATGATCCCTGGTCCAAAATGACCAAATGACTTCCTGCAGACAGTATCTTAACTGAGCTGGGCCCTGCAGATGCTCTGCCCTCAGACTGGCCTACATTGCAGCTTTCATCTGTCCAGATAATACAGATGGATAAGTGGAAAGTAAAGGAGCAAGAAATGAAGGAGGGCTCTTCATCAAGCACAAAGTAATCAGCAAAAATATGTCACAAAGGGATGTAGTCTCTGCGGTCAAATATGCAAAGTGATTCCCAAAAGTGAATAAAACAGGAGAGCCTTCCATTACCCTTTATTGCTCTTTACATTTCCCTGGGCAGGACTAAGGAAGAACTCTGAGTGCCTGAAATTAAGACAGCCCTCCTTCAGCTGGGGTTAAATGGGAGTCCTATGTGCTCAGTGTAAGACCACATCTCAACCAAGAGTCTGAAGACCCAGAACCCTGAGTGCTCCAATATCCACACTGCCTGCCTCCCATCCTACTCCCCTATGGCCATAGCCTTGAGAATATTAGGACTAATTTCATCATACCTTTTATGCCTATTAACAATACACACTGAGAAGCCCAGATCACTTCTCATTCCTCCCACTTTTACGGCCATATAACCTCTTTCATTCATTTTCTTGACCCTATTTCTCCTACCACCCCCAGTGCCTTAAGCCCTTTTCCTGTGCTTTCTGAAACTCACAGGCAGCCATGAGCAAGATCCCCTATATCGTTGGCCTCTTCTCTCAATGCTCCCACCATCTTCCTACTCTAACTGTAACCTGGCTAGTCACTGAAGGCACTCCTCCCCAACCCCCACCATCTCAACCACCCAAATGGTGGCTATTTCCCCTCAACATTCCTTGAACCACAAGGATTAGAGGTAGGTTGGTGTTTTTATTTCTTCCTACATCTAGACCATTATCCCTCCCTTTCCTCTCTGTACAAGTGCTGAGCTTTGAGTCACAAAAAAATCAGACCACCACCCACTCCCCCTCATTCGGGGAAGACCTGGGTTCCTAGCTGCCTGCCATTCTCCCTCACTACCATGGCCATGATTCCAGGTGAACTCAATATCCACACAGATGATCCAGTGCTCTGACTGCTCAGTCTTTATCCTCCACCCTAACTCCAAGGTTAGACACCAGTTCTTAACTGTAATTCCTCTGTGTTACTAACCACCACCATCTCCTGTGACAGTTCTCCACCTCTGGTACCCCAACTTCAGTGAGACCTGCAAACCACTGATCTTACCACTTTTCACTGTCCCTGGAGTTTCTCATGTCTGGCCTCAACCCCTTAACGAGTTTGATTTCCACATTCAATTGTTACAACCACTCCCTTTTTGAGTGAGGAAAGAATATACCCTGAACTCCCTCTCACTCTCATGTGGACCTGCCAACCTGGCAAAACTACAACCTGGTCAACTTCATTACTCCATTTATGCACATACAGGCCCAGAGACAGGAACCATACACAACCCGTTGAATGCTCTCACTCTGAATCTGTGTCCTCCAGTGAGCCCCTACTTACATCCCCCAGGTAACTGGCAAAAGTCCTCTGAAGTGTTGCCTCCAATCTTTCTCCTCCCATTCTCTCTTAAATCCACAGGGGCTGGATAAATCTTTGTAGCAATGAACTGGCATTAAATTCTGTCACCAGACTTTAGACTGAAAGTTAATACTGCGAAAGTAAATTTTGTATGCAATTTACTCCAAGTTTCTAAGGCAATACATATGTTCTGAGTTAGAATATGTTTCTGAATACTGCCCTTAGCACAACCTCCTTCGAAACTAGAAGCAGAAAATGAATGGTAGAACACATTAAGATTTAAGCTCACTAACCAACTTCCTTTAAACCTACCCCTTTAGATCAGGGGTTCCTATCCTTCTGGCCCAAAAGAATGTCCATTAGCTGCAGGCTGATGTTTTCATTCTGAGCCTATAAGACAATTTTAAATGAGATGTTAATGGGGAACATAATTATTAAAAAAAAAAAAAACCCTCAAATGGTCTCATGGTTATATTTTGTCCATCAGGTCAACAGGTTATGATTTTCCGTCAAAAATAATGTGACAATGCTAGTGGAAAATACGCATATCAGGAAAAAAAAAACTGGATTAAGGAATGACTAAGCACTAATTTTATTTGCAAAATGACCTTTTCTCCTAGAAAATGCATTCTGACTTCCCAGCACTGCCATGGAAAAGACTCTGTGTCCATGCTACCCCATTTAAATTGCAGGTGTTTAAGATACCTAATAAACTACCAATGAAAGAAATTGCTAGTTCTTTTTAAAAATAAGTGCCAAAACTGTTAGCAACAGTTAAATGGTTTTGGAGGTCCATAAAATTATGCCAAAATACCTCCTTCAATGTGAAGCACTCCCTGATTTTCCTTTCATATTTGGGTAAACACTCAAGGTAAAATGATATATTTGAATACATATGCCATCATAAAAGCTGCCTTAGGAAGGTACTTACATATTCCATACCACAGAACTGCAAACCCACTTGATACCCTAGACTTTAAGCTCCTAGGAAACAAAGGTACTCCTCTGTATTTCTATCACCTAGTATAGTAGCATATATACAGTTTAACTTAATAGATATTCTATAAAAACAATGTCCAGTTCTTTCCACCCATTTAATATGTCTTATTTGCATGATGCTCCAAACACTTGATCAATAAGGCCAAGCATGTTTTAAATATTATGATTTTTAAGGATGAGACTTGTTCGTTGCACAAACATTCAAATTATACAGCAAAGTACCAAAACAAAAATAAAAATCACTTGGAAAAAACACTGCTAGAATTTTATTGAACATTCTTTGTGTGTTCACATATATGCATTTACAATTTTATATGAATGGGTTATTTATGTTGTTCTGTAACCAGAACTGTTTTAACTAATGCATCATGGATATCTCTCCATAAAAACAAAGTACTACTACATCATTTTTAATGCCTACCTAGTATTCCAGAGTATACATGTATCATTTAATAATGTCTCCTACTAATGGATATTTAGGTTATTTATAGTTTTTTTTTAACCAAACGCAAAACTGCAAGTATCTCTGTGTATGCATCTTTCAACAGCTGTGCAATTGCTTTCTCTAGATAAAGTCAGGAAGTTGAATTGCTAGACCAAAGTATAAATACATTTTACCTTTTTGTGTATGTTGTCAAACTGTGCTCCAGAAAGGTTATAACAACACAGACCCAACCAACCATAGTGCTCCAGAGGGCCCACATTCACCAACACCATTATGTGTTAACTTTATAATCACCGCCAATTTGATTTCTATTTTCATGTTATGGATATTAACAACAAACATGCTCTACATGTTTTTCAATTACTCACATCTTTGAAATCTTGTTTATGGTGATTTTCACTATATAAGTTTTAAATTATTACATTATAAAGCTTAGCAACTTTTTAATAGTCTGGTTCTCATGACACATAAGGAAAGATTCCATCAACCCAAGCTTTTTAAAATCATCAATATTTTCTGCTGGTATCATTCTTTTTTTTTTTTTTAATTTTTTTTAATGTTTGTTTATTTTTGTGAGAGAGAGAGAGAGAGACTGACCGTGAGCAGGGGAGGGGCAGAGAGAGAGGGAGACACAAATCTGAAGCAGGTTCCAGGCTCTGAGTGGTCAGCCTAGAGCCCAACATGGGGCTCCAACTCACAGACCAGGAGACCATAACCTGAGCCAAAGTCAGATGCTTAACTGACTGAACCACCCAGGTACCCCCTGGTATCATTGTTCTTAATCTTTCTGTCATCATAAATCCCTTTGAGAATCTGATAAAACCAGAACCACCCACAAAAAATGTCCTTAAATATAAACATTTTACAGACAATTTCACACAGTTCAAGAACTCACTAACTAGATGTGTCATCTTGCTCCAATCACATTTTCTGTATCTGTTGTCACGCTTTTCTGCAAGCAAATGTAGAATGATAAAATATTTCTCTATCAGGGGCTATTTGTACAAGACAGGATGCAGAATACCTACTATATCCACAGGTTAAGCAGCCTCCCTTATTGTAGCTCTCTTGTCAAGGACTATATCCCCCCATCTGGTCCCTCTTCCCATGCACAGTACAAGAATAATTTCTGAGTAAACATATAAAGAGAAGTTCCCTTCAATTTTTGCCCAATGGCACTTCTGGCTGGGCCCACATATGTGAAGAGGTCAATGAGTTAGGAAAGAATGGTAAAGGGATTCCTTTACCATTTTCTACCCTCTGAACTCATTTCAGAACACCTCTTGAGTTTACTCTAAAATTTCAAAATTTTTATTAAAGTTCTTACTTGCTCATCACTCATCTTTTGGCCACTTTCCATTTTTAACATTCTGTAGGACACAGTTTAAAACAAAACTCTACTGAGTTAGAAGAAATTGAAAAAATGTAAAACTCATGAAGGCCATAAACTATCAGTGTTGACAGAAGCTAATAGGAGGGGAGCCAATAACTATTCCAGGAGGAGATAAGGTACTAAAACATAGTATACTGCTTTATAGGTATCAAGGAAGGAAAATATATATAAGGTTTCCTCATTATCAAATACAAATAATAAGGACATTATCAAAATGTAAGCTATTCATGTAATAGCTAAGCTGTGTAACCCAATGAAATTCAAGACCGAAGTATTCTAACAATGAGTGTTTTCACAGCATTCTCACAAAATTTGAAGGAGGGTAGAAATCTAGATTACAGGCCAAGCTCTGGTACACATGAGCTACTAATTGGCCTTGGGCAAGTCACTTCCCTTCTCTAGGTTAAAAATCCTCAGATTAAACATCAAAAGCCTCCTTGGCCCTAAGGCTGCTCAGCATCATGGACTTCTATAGCTCTCAATACCTAGAGCTCTCCTAAGACATTTAAGTATTTGTTAAATGTCTATCCTCTCCATTTGATGATAAGCTCAATGTCTTTACTCACCTCAGATCTGCTGCTCCTTACACAATGCCTGGCAGGGAGGGAACGAGGGATGAAGAAATAATTGAATCAATAAACCCACAATCAAAAAATGAGATGGTAAACCAGAAGATCTCTAAAGTATGTTTGGATGTTAAGGTAATAAGGGCATTTCTTCCTCTTGAATTTTATAAATGCTTGGGTTTAATTAGGTTAATACATTTATAGATCACCTAATTTCAATGGAGTCTTAGGTTTTTGTCTACAGGGAGAAAAAGTGGGGCCAAGAAGACATGAGAATTAGATGTTGTCCCTGCCCTTCAAAGAAATGGATCTGGCAAAAAAAAAAAAAAAAAAAAAAAAAAAAATTCAAAACAACTAGGATGAAGGAATAGAACTTTAACGAAAATAATGACTTCACCAGAGTGATGGAAAACCAGTAACAAAATAAGTGGTCTGAGTAAGAGGACTTGGGATGGCTTTCAATTATGAGAATGCACTATACAGAGAGGTGTGCTTACTCCTCTGCAGCCACACAGACCAAGTGAGACCTGATTGAAAAGGATCTAGGCATCTTCCATTTCCTGGCAGTGAAAGGAAAAAGAATCCTCTTAAGTCAAAAGTGTGGCTCATGTTCCTGAGATTCCAAGTTTACAAGAAAGGAAAAGGTAAGATTTAGCTCAACAGACAAAAATCAGATATGGCTGAGGTGCACCTGGGTAGCTCAGTTGGTTAAGCGTCTGACTCAACAACGGCTCAGGTCTTGATCTCAGGGTCATCAGGCTCTGCAATGGGAGTGAAGCCTACTTAAAACAAGCAAACAAAAAAATCAGGTATGGCTGAATCAGTCCTACTACAGACTGCTTTGGAGGCATGGAGAATTTGGACCTGTTTAGAACATAAATGCTACTCCAGGGAGAACCAAGCAAGTGGTTATTGAATACAAATACAAAAATGGTAAGTAAGCAGAGGTAAAGGGAATGAGTAAGACTGCAGAAACTACTATTAATGCACTGAAACCCCACTATTCTGAGTTCCTGTCATGTGCTTCCCACAGTACAGGCAATATAAATAATGCCAAGGGAAGTCGATGGCATGGTTCATGCTTATAAAGGCCTTACTGTCTAATATGGAGACAAATAATTGAGGAAAAAATTCCAGCAAGTAACAAAGTCTGCCAGTCACAAAAACATGGCCTCAAATGAGAATATCCAATGAAGTAAATCTAGGTAAACAAAAAGGCCTGGAGCAGATCTGTGAAACAGGGCTCTGCCTTGGCACTTTTCTTTTTGAACCTCTCACCCCTCAGAAGCATTCTTCCTCCATTTTTTCCACCCTGGGAAGAGAGCTGGTAGGCACAAGAGAATAGCCACAACACTCAGCAGCCTGACTTATAGCCAAACAAGAGGAAGGGAGCCCCAGACGGACAAGATGTGGCAGGGAGTACACATCTGATCGCAGCAGTGATTCCAAGGGCAGAGTAGGGTGTGATTTGCACAAGAGCAAGATGCAAGCCGTTCTTCCCTTCCTCAGGAGCAAACCCTCAGAGGGGCAGTCCATTCTTTATAGACAGAGCCCCAACGCATCAGCTTTTCTTCCTAAATCCTGAGGGAAGAGGGGATAGCTTCCAGGAGCAGCAGAAAGTTCTGATTAGCTCACACGGCAAGAAATTGAGAGGTTTATTTAAAACTGAAGGTAGACTAGGATATCTGGCCTAAGTCAACAAAACAGCCACATGTCTGAGCTGATAAATATCTCTCCTTCCATTTATTTTTCTTATCCTACTGCCATGGTTTAAAAAAAAAAAATCCAACTTGCTCAGTGGTTATATTTCTTGCTTCCTCCAACTATAATATTTCTGTGAGGAAGAGCACATGGCTGAGGCCCTGACATCTCCCTGACTTTCAGAAGGATGGCCCAGCAACTAAGTGCAAAGCAGTTTCACAGTTTATTGTTCCCACTCTCCCTTTCTTCTCCTCTGAAACACAAATATGGGCACTCCCTCCATCAGCACCTATAGAATCAAGTGTCAAGGGGCTCCTATTGCCTGCCTATAATATGTCTTTATTCAAAGAAGTTACACTAGATAATCGTTCTGATTATGAGGGGAAAAAAAATGTATCTTTACTCTTCTCCAAAAGAGGAATCTGAGAAGAATGAAACACAACTTTTCATACCACAAACATTTTTGTGGCTTTTTATATATTTCTTTCAAAAGCCTGAGATAAAAAGAGACAAAACAACTGGTAAGGGTCCATTTAGCAATACACATGAATAACCAAAGAATGCAAAAGAATCTAAGTAGTTATACTCCTGTCTCTTGCCAAAAAAAATTCAAGAAAAAAAGAGACAAAATTAATTTAATGAGAACCACACATCTATATGAAATTATAGCCCATTTTAATAACTTAAAAAACCAATATATCAAACTAGAAAAGCAATACAAGCATCTAAGTTATTCTCGAGTAGGAAAAAAATTTAAGACTTATTTTGTGCATGAGACAATAAGAAAAATTGTAAAAAGAGAAGGGATAGGAGGAGTTAGAGTTTATGAAACCTAAATTTATTGACCTAACATATGGCTTAAATTATTTGAACAAAATGTAGAAAACCATAATTTAAGTAGAAAGAACAAAAGAAACACTGATATGCTTTCAGCCCCGTATTCAGAGAGGGGCAGAGCTGCCAGGAGAGCACCACCATCATTTGAGAACACTGGCAGGCTTATTCATGCTAACATGTTATAATTGAGAATCAATACAGGGCAGAGTCTGCTTAAATGAACTCCAAGAGTTTGTCCAAGCAAACCTGTTAATGTCATGTTGCATTTTATTAAATGATGTTTGGAATAAAAACCCTGTTGGTTGGGCCTTATAAAACTTTGTTTTAAGAATATGTATGCCTTACCTTCCAATGACAGCTATAATGATAGCATTTGGCTCTACGATAAATCTTACTATATATGAGAAGAAACAAATGTGAAGGAATCTCTTATCAAGGTTATGTAGAGTAACCTTGAAGTTGCTGTCCATTTCTGATGTGGGCAGATACACTAGAGCCCCATGAATGTCCACGAACATAATTTTCACAATCACAGGGGGACGGGGGAGAATATATCTTCAGGTGCTTGCTGGGGCTAGGAATAGTGGCCTTTATCAAAGAAAGATGTAGTTAGAGAAGGCATGAAAGTGGTAGGTGGAGGATGGCTAATCAAGAACTGTGATGCAAACCAACTCTGCTATGATGTTCAATAACTTAGTCAGGGGCACCTAGGTGACTCAGTTGGTTAAGTGGCCAACTCTTGATTTCAGCTCAGATCATGATCTTATGGTTCATGAATTCCAGCCCAGCACTGTGCTGATAGCACAGAGCCCCCTTAGGATTCTCTCTTCCTCTCTCTGCCCCTCCTCGGCTTGTGCACATGCACACATGCACTCTCTCTCTCTCAAAATAAAAATACAAAAAATAATAACTTAATCAGCAAGCACATATGATGAGCCTACATGCAGAACTCTGCCAAACACGCAGAAAAGAGGATACAGGTGGGAAAGCACCACAAGTGCCATGCTCACAATTATTCTATAAGGTGATATTATGAACCCCAACCTAAAAGTAAGACAATTGAGGCTGACAGAAATTAAATATTTTTCCCAAAGTCACATTTCTAAAAGCTGATACAGGCAGGATGGAAATGCAAGTCTGGGTCCTAGGCCAAGGGTCTATCAATACTGCCAAACCAATTGGTCACTGAAGAAAAATGAGAAAAAACAGGCATTCTATGCAAACAGGAGAAAATGGGACCAAGGACCCATTCGAGTTAGGAGAAGTTTATGTGTAGAAAGAACAGAAAGAAAGTCAGAAAGTTGGGAATCAGACTGTGGACAGCCTTTATGCCCAGTTAAGAAGCACCTTGTACTGCAGCCAGTTGGTGGAACCACAGATAAGACAAAAATGTAGGAAAGGTGTCAAAGAGACTAAAGAATCTAAACAAGGCATTAGGGAAAGGCATTTGGAGAAACACCAGGAAAGAACAAAGATTTAAAATCAAGCACCGTATTAACATAGGATTTGGGTCTCTCAAAGTAAAAACATTATCTTCTAAGTTGGGGGTCCCTAATGTCCTATTGCTTAATGCTTTACTGATGTCAATAATTAAAAATTCCAGAAGTGCTCCAGTAAGTCTTCTTTCCCCCAAAACAGGGACAGCTTTTGATAGCTAAGAGAAGCATGTGCCTATCTGCCTGCTTCCTTGCCCATGAAGCCTCCTTAAGGGGGTATGCTGATAAAGAATGGGTCACACTTGGGGACATTATTTCAGCTATAGCTTCACTTCTTGGAAAGGTGAAGGCCAAGATGGAATGATGGGCTCAGGAGGCAAAGGGTAGAGAATGAAATCACCCCTTCCTGTGGCTCACAGGAAGGACAGGCCAGTTCATCAAGGCTAGAGGTTTCAGCCCTGCCCTCAGGCATCTGCACTCATAGTCCTTACCCTTGTGCACATTTAACACTCACAGAGAGTGGCCTGTAGCAGGACAAAAATCTCAGGACTCAGGATCCTGGCTCTTGGCCATCTTTCAGAATCTCTTTATACCCTAGAGAGAGCAGATGTCTTTACTGTTGCTACAAAATCTTCATGGAGGGGCTACATATTAATACCTGATTCTATGAGAATATAGTCTTATTTTTGTATAAAAAAAATTGTACATGCACAAATTTGAGTTACTTTAGCTTATACTATAAGATTAGTACTTCTTTAATATTAAAGATTTTAACCTGGCAATATGTGGTTATCTAATATAAATGTTCCTATTCAGAAAAAATATGGATATTAAACCTCACTGGATACAATTCTACATGTTTCCCTTTTTCTTTCCACTAAAAAAAAAAAAATTCAATAGAGAGGATGGAGAGGGATCTTCACAGTGTCAGACGAGGAGAAACTGCAGCAAATGGTGCATCTTTGCTCTTTTTATCTCAGTAGTCAGCAGCAGGGTGAGAAACCTGATCCAGATCACCCTTCAATAACAGACTACATTCTTTTCTCAATCAGCAGTTGCAGAAGCCCTGCTGAACTCCCCTTTTGCCGTTTTCAACGAAAGTTGCACCCAAGGAAATACTGATTGTCTATATGTGGCACCACTGTGTTCCAGGCACTTGAGAAGTGTGAGAGCCTTAAATCAATTCCATGAACCAATGGTCTGTTTGTGTTGCCACAGATCACACCACTCACAGCTGTGCGGGTCCATGAAGCCAGGACCTTTGTTATTACCCTGACACAGAATTATCAGTAAGGACAGAGCCTTCCACAATATGAAAACGCATTACCTTGTAAAGTCACAATCTATTGGTTCAAATGAAGCTAACTCTCCAAGATCAGGGATAAAGGCACAAAACACACTATAGCACAAACATTAAGTCTACTTTGTAAGGCAGTAATCCCCAAAATGACAACATCTATACAGAATTTATTTTTAGAGTCATAAGCCAAGTTATTTTCCTTTGTCAGAACTAGAATCTTACAAACCCAGCTGTTAAACAACATTTGTCAAAAACGTCAAAACGTCTTTCAACATTTAGACAGCCACCTCGCCATTATTCCTATGGGATACATGGGTGGCTGAGAGAATCACATTTGACAGATGCAAAAAATAAGTCATCCATACGGCAAATACAACTCTTCATTTTCCAAACATCTAGCCCAGCAATTTCCCTACCATTCTGCCTTGGGATGCAGCCAATCTTCCCAAAAGAATGGATTTAGGCTTTTTCACAATTGCTACTGAACATGGAGGCTTCACAATCTTCCAATTCTTTATTTTACACAGAACCCACAAATATTGTTTATATTCATTCTAAGAGTTAAGAATTCAGGATCTTAATGCTAGAGAGAGCTCATGTTGTATCAGTATATGTCATGATTGCTCCCTGCTAGGGAAACTGCCAGGACCGCAGTCATTACTGAGGCAAGTAGCCCAGGTCACAGCTGTTTGGACCAAGAGAGGGCATCAGTTACCCTAAGATTTCTGGTAGAAGAGCTTTGACCACTAGGCATGATAGTTACTACAGAACTATCATATTCCTTTTCTTCTTGGTCCATACACAGATCACCAGTTGGGTTGTGGGGACAAAAAGAAAAAGCAGGAACAGGAATACATGAGGAGAGAAGCCAAAATGGAAATGCTATGCCATGTTAAATGGTCAAGAAGTAGAATATGGATTGACCAACCACTGGTAGTACCAAACATCCTGGAGTTGCAGAATACTGGGAACAATCTTCCTGGTCCTGAGTTAGGTCCTGTCTCTGTGAGGTCTGACCAGACTACACCTCCTTCTCAATCTGAAAGAACCCTGGGATTCTTCCCAACTTGCTACATATCTGACATTGTTTTATTTTCTCACACGTCTTTAACCCTTCCATTTATTAGGTGACTTAAATGAATTTCTGTTCCTGGGATCAAAGACATTTATATAGGTCCCACAGCAAAATGACTCAAAGCTTTCCTTTTCTCTTTATTAACTATAACACAACCTCAGATCTCCTCTCTGATAGCGTACATATAACCTCACAAATTTAAGGGCTACTCTGCCAATTATTTGCAATCAGAGAAAGAAAAGAAATGGCTAGTGAAGCCTATCTCCCTTGGATTGTCTTAAAATCGCCACCGTTGCATTTTTTCTGTTGCCACATATAGACCACAATTTACTTTCAAGTAGACGTAGAAGATTAGCCACAGTGAGTCAAGAATGAAAACCCAAAATCCTATGGGAGCTTCAGTAGTCTATCTTCTGTGGCACTGACAGATTCCCTCCTGTGACTTTTGAGTTAAGGCTCAGGGGTCAATCTCTACATTGACAAAATCTGATTCTTCTGATCCCTATAGAATAAAATTGGTTGCCAAAGCTATTCCAGCACTGGGAAAAGGTCAGGTTATATCAAAAATTAATGAGCCAGCCCCCACAAAGCTTCTGTACCTTCTTCTCCAACTCATTACTCCTCCCTCCCCCAAAAACACACCATTCATCCCTCTAGCAGTCAGTTATTCTCAATCATAGGTATTTGGAAGTAGGGGGGGATGGGGGGACATGTTGGTTGACTTGATGACTTGGTTTGAGTAATATTAAAATTTAGTGACCAGAGATGCTAAACACCCTATAATGGACATAAATAGACCAAAAAAGTTCCATACAACGATGAATCATTCTATCAAAATGCTAATAGCACTTCCCTTGAGAAACATTGAGCCCTCTCCAACATTTGGGGCAGACGAAAAGCAAGAAAGAAAGGCAAACTGAAGAGAGGAGAGCAGTAAGAGAACACGCAATGCACCCCATCAGAAGTTAAGCAGTCTAGTAAAGGCTGTCCAAAGATCAATCTCAGCCCCTGCGGACCTCCTTCTCCTCACCTCCAACAATAATACTCATGGCACACAGACTTCTTACTCTCATTCCCCCTACCGTGCAAAACAATCTTGGGCTCAGATTTAAATTACATCTTTTTAGGGGCGCCTGGGTGGCTCCGTCGGTTGGGCGTCCGACTTCAGCTCAGGTCACGATCTCGCAGTCCGTGAGTTCGAGCCCCGCATCGGGCTCTGGGCTGATGGCTCAGAGCCTGGAGCCTGCTTCCAATTCTGTGTCTCCCTCTCTCTTTGTCCCTCCCCCGTTCATGCTCTGTCTCTCTCTGTCTCAAAAATAAATAAACGTTAAAAAAATTTTTTTTTTTAAATTACATCTTTTAAAAAATTGTGTCTTTATTTCCGCATCTTTTCATTTGTTCTAATTATGATAGTTTCTGAGCAACTAATACTGGTAATAGTAATAGATAATATCAACTGAAAATTCTACCACATTGCTAACGGGCTTAATTACTAAATTTGTACTATAATAAGTCTGTTGGAAAATTTGCTTTAGAGACTAATTCTTTAGGATGTAACTCCTCAGAGGTTAGGCTTATGAATTACTACCATCTTCTGAAACACTTTTGTGAGCCACACTGGGGCTTGGCAGAAGGAAAGGTGAAAATTCTCTTGCTACCTCTCCCAAGCTCTTTGTTAAGTTCTAGGCAGTATCCAAAGAGACAACCTGCACAAACAAATTTCACCACTGTGGAGAGACCAAATGGAAAGAGCTCAGAAACTTCTGATTAAAGGGCAAATATTTTAGAGGCAGTATACTTATGTCAGAGAGACAGGCCCATGGCACTTTCTGTAACAGAGAGATGCCACAGCAAGGTAAAAGTTCAGCAAGAAACACTCACAGACTGAAAAGCTCCCCAGGATGGAAAAAGTCCAAAATGCAATTCTGTTTTAAATGAGGTGAAGTCTTGTTAGAACAAGAGCATATTATCACTAAAAATAAGGGTTTCCAACAAGTAAGGTCCTTGTAGATGAAAGCACCATGCCCCGTAGAAATTCCTACTATTGTGGACATTCCTAATATTGGTGTCCAATATGGTATCCACTAACTACATGTGGCTATGAAGCACTTGAAATGTGGCTGGCATGAATGAAGGACTGAGTTTCTAATTTAATTTTAATTCATTTAAATAAAAATAGATAAACGTGGCTAGTTGCTACTGTATTGAACAATGCAGGAAAAGGTTTAGACCATGATTTGGGAAAATGACGTAAGAGATTATCGCAAAAAAATCTTACATATCTTCTGACTACCTGGAAAATACTTTCTCAGTGCACTCCCTGCCAGAGAGGGACAATTCGTAAGAAGTCACAACATAAAAAAATATCAGAAAAGAGTAGTGCTTTTAAAATGTTAGCATGTGGGGCGCCTGGGTGGCTCAGTCGGTTAAGCGTCCAACTTCGGCTCAGGTCGTGATCTCGTGGTTCGTGAGTTCAAGCCCCGCGTCGGGCTCTGTGCTGACAGCTCGGAGCCTGGAGCCTGTTTCCAATTCTGTGTCTCCCTCTCTCTCTCTGACTCTCCCCCGTTCATGCTCTGTCTCTGTCTCAAAAATAAATAAACATTTAAAAAAAATTTTTTTAATAAATAAATAAAATAAAATGTTAGCATCCATCAGAATCACCTGGAGGTCTTATTTGCTGTAAATTTTGTGGATGTGTCTAACAATTACAGGGGCCAGACACACAGCAAGGTGGAACTCAAACCTGCCAGGACGCTCTACATCTAATTCCTGCATTGGCCCTGTCTTGGAGTCAAAATGAGGCTTTCTATTAGAATAATATAACTGTTTCAGGTCTAGGTCAGGGTTACCACCATTCCAACACAGTTCTAGAAGAGTATCAAAAGAACACATGTTATATTAAAACTTTTATTTATCACTCAAAGGGCATAGGTTGAAGATAAACCCTTTCCACATTTCCAAAGAAACAGAAATAAAAGGTTTTAGAATAAAAACATTTCTACAAATATTCTGTGGTCTTTTTTGTATTACCTATAAAATCTGTTCTAGGATCAGTGGTCATTTGGGAGGATATATTTCTTTTGAGGGTTGTCACTTCTTTATGTTCTTTATCTACTTATACATGAGTTACTTTAACATTAAGAGACCACCCCATGAAAAAACAATTCCTTAGATGTGGTGTATGTGTGTACACATATACGGTCACACACACAACGGAATATTACACAGCCATAAAAAGAATTAAATCTTGGGGTGCCTAAGTGGCTCAGTCAGTTAAGCATTCAACTCTTGATTGAAATTCAGGTCATGATCTCATGGGTTGTGAGATGGAGTCCCATATCGGGCTCCATGCTGACAGTGCAGAACCTGCTTGGGAATTTCTGTCTCCCTCTCCCTGCCCCTCTCTCTCACTCAAAATAAATAAACTTAAAAAAAAAAAAATTAAATCATTCCATTCATGACAACATGGATAGACCTAGCAGGTATTATGCTTAGCAAAATAAGTCAGACTGAGAAAGAAAAATACCCTGTAATTTCACCTATATGTGGAATCTAAAAGACAAAACAATGAATAAACAAAGCAGAATCAGACCTGTAAATACAGAGAACTGATGGTTGCCAGAGGGGAGCGAGGTGGGAAGATGGGCAAAAATGGGTGAAGGGGAGGGGGAGATACAGGCTTCCAGTAATGGAATGAATAAGTAACAGGAATAAAAGTCACAAGATAGGGAATATAGTCAATGATATAGTAATAGCATTGTATGGTGACAGACGGTAGCAGAACATAGAAGTTGAATCAATGTTGTACACCTGAAACTAATATAACATTCTGTGTCAACTAAAACATTTTTTTTTGAGACAGAGATAAAGAGGCGGGGGGGGGGGGGAGGAGGAGACAGAAAGGGAGAAGGGAGACAGAGAGGGAGAAGAAGAGAGACAGAGAGGGAGAAGAAGAGAGACAGAGAGGGAGAAGAGAGACAGAGAGAAGAGGAGAGAGAGGAGAGAGGGTGAGGAGGAGAGAGAGGAGAGAGGGTGAGGAGGAGAGAGAGAAGAGAGGCAGAGGAGGAGAGAGAAGAGAGGGAGAGGAGGAGAGAGAGAGGGAGAGGAGGAGGGAGAGAGGGAGAGGAGGAGAGAGGAAGGGAGAGTAGGAGAGAGGAAGGGAGAGTAGGAGAGAGGAAGGGAGAGTAGGAGAGGAGGAGGGAGGGAGAGGAGGAGGGAGGGAGAGGAGGAGGGAGGGAGAGAAGGAGGAGAGGGAGGGAGAGGAGGAGGAGAGGGAGGGAGAGGAGGAGGAGAGGGTGGGAGAGGAGGAGGAGAGGGTGGGAGAGGAGGAGAGAGAAGAGAGGGAGAGAGGAGAGAGAAGAGAGGGAGAGGAGGAGAGAGAGGGAGGGAGAGGAGGAGAGAGAGGGAGGGAGAGGAGGAGAGAGAGGGAGGGAGAGGAGGAGACAGAGGGAGGGAGAGGAGGAGACAGAGGGAGGGAGAGGAGGAGACAGAGGGAGGGAGAGGAGGAGAGAGGGAGGGAGGGAGGGGAGAGAGAGAGAAGGAAGGAAGGAGGGAGGGAGGGAGGGGAGGAAGAGAGAGGGGAGAGAGAGCGTGTATGCACATGAGCAGGGGAGAGGGAGAGAAAATTTTAAGCAGGCTCCACACCCAGTGCTGAGCCCAACACGGGGCTTAATCCCACAACTGTATGATCATGACCTGAGCCAAAATCAAGAGTTGGACCCCTTAACTGACTGAGCCAACCAGGTGCCCCATTTTTTTTTAAAGAAATTTCCTTGACTATTCTTCTCAATAGCCTTCTTTTTTGCCTCCTTCACTCCCCTCTTTCTTAATGTTCCAAAAAGAAAGCCTTCATTCAGAATACATTGCTGTAACGAATAGGACATGAAGCCTTAAAATAAAATCAGAATCCAGTACTGTTCATTTCCCTCACCAACAATCCTTCTCCCTTCTTCAAACTCCCAATGTTCCTCAGTTAATACTTTCACAAAGTTTAAGAGTGATCCTTGGGTCCTAGAAATTTGGGGAAACAGGCATCATTTCTTAATATTTATAGAGCCCCCAAGTAGTCACACAACAAATACTATGTACATCACTTTCTTAGGCTACTGAGTTTATTAACGCTGTATCTCTTTTACAGGTAGGGAAACTGTAGCAAAATGAAGCTAAATGATTAAAATCTAGTCCCAGAACAACTCTTGCTCTGCAAGATCCAATCCCTTCAGCAGTATTATTTTAGCAGTGGTTCTCACTGTTGGCAATTTCCTGCCCCCACCCCAAGAGGACATATGGTAACGTCTGGAGACACTTTTGACTATAGAGAGTGCTACTGGAATCTAGTGGGTAGAGGCCAAGGACCCTACCAAACATGCTACAGTGCACAGGCCAGCCCCTCCCCTACCCCACCCCCAAATAACTGCCTGGCTCATAGTGTCAACAGCGTTAAGGATGAGAACCCCTGCTTCGCTGGTAATTCTAGCATTACTTTCTTTGCCCCCCTAATCAATAAAGAATGGCTCCCTCTACAATTTGATCTTTGTACAGTATTTACACAGGAACATGCCAATCAGGTATTATTTCTGGCCTTCTATACTTTCTAATTACTTTAAAAATGTAAGATCCATGGGAACCACAGAGGAAAATGAGGAAAGCTAGCAAAGTCTGGCTTCTTTCCTTTAAGGAGAAAACCTAGCAAAGACCAGGTCCTTGAGCTAGCAACCTCCAGGCCCTGAGCTATGGTGTGTATCTGGCTGCTCACCTGGACTTTTCTGTTGTTAAAGTGCTTTGCAACTCCCTTTTCTCTACTTTGCTTATCTCTAAGCACATGCATTATTCCAGAGCAGTAATGATGTATGCTTATGGGAATCTCCAGAGATCTACAGACCCTAATTGTCTATTTCGTTCAGTAAATTGTACTCATTACTAAGTCACGTGAGACACTGAAGGACATCAGTCTTTCTGGCTGCCCTTTGTATGAGCCTGGGTAATGGGACATTATCTGCCAAAGTCTCCACAGTATTGAACTGAGATTCTTAAAACAACCCTCCGTCCAGTTTTTCAGCTGAGTACCTTTTTTTTTTTTTTTTTTAACCTCCTGTCTCTTTGCTAACCATCCTTAGCTCTGCTTAGATCTGTATCAATCATGATTTTTCTCTTCAAGGAGTCTGGTTTTAGTTTAAGCTCTTGAAGCCATGAAACTCAGAAAAGTTATGACATTCTTTCAACTTATCCTTCCTGGACCTCCACCTGTACTCTGAGAAGGGCACACCAAACAGTATGTTTCTCCCTCTGGTCTTAAAAATCTTCAGCACAAATGAAAATCCAAAGCCAGCTCTGATTTTAATGCTCCCAATGCCCGTATCCATTATACTTAGTACTGCAAAGAGAGGAGAGAATCTCCCACTTCCCAAAGTGGGAATCATCACTCTGTGATAAGTGGTTTCCTTCCTGGGGAAAAAAATTAATGAAGGAAAAGTTAAGCACAGTAAGCCATGGAAGAGGAGGATGCTTGGAGACAGAACTATATGCAGCAGAACATGAGGATACAACTATAAGAAAAAGGCCATTAGGCCTGGTTCCCTTCTCTACAGCATTTATCAGGAAGGTCAACCAGCTCCTCCCATGTAAATCACATCCCATACAAACTCACTGAAAATTCCTGCATTAAGATATTTCCATGTACATCTTCCATCCCATCACCCTATTGAAATTTGTCTTCATAATTGTTGATTTCCATGGTGTCTGTTAGTTGAATCAATATAGGCTTTGGGAAACTTTCACAGAGTACCTCATTGTACTGACTCCAAGAGGCTACTGAGACCAGAGCCTCTATGACAGTAAAACCAGGAAAATGGCAGAGAATGCCTTTGACTTACCCTGGAGTAGAGGGTGAGAGAGCCTTCAAACACACTTACATCCTCATAACCCATCAGCTCTGCTGCTTTTCATCACTCACTCACTTCTGCATATTGGACCACCACTGATCGATCACCAACTGACAAAGACAAAAAGTAAAAGAATGAATTAGGCCACAAGTTCCATAACTTCAAGTCCAGAGTCACTGCTCAAGTAAATTTGTGAGTAGCCTAAGTGTTCAACATATAAACGCAAACACATATAATGGCTCAAGCTCAATAAAAGTTTATCTCTGGTTCCCATATACATACTGAACAGGTGAACAGGTCGGTGGAGTGGCTCTCCCTCATGTAGTGATCCAGGCACCAAGGCTAATGAATGTCCTGCCACCTTTTTTAAAACTAAATTTCCCAGCTTGCCCTAAGAATCCTCTCCATTCCAACCAGTCAGGCATGGAAAACAGCCTGGAAGCTCACATAGGCATTCTCTTTATGTGTTTTCCCCACCCCCATAAGTGGATTGCAACACTATTGCACTTCCATTCAGGTTCTAGTGGCTACAATCAGTAACATAGCCACACTTAAGCCATTGGCTACCGGGCAGCTAATAGTTACTATCCATCATACAGGGGCTGGCTACAGCCCAACCAAGATGACAGTGTTATGTTTGGCGTAGAGAGTTCTGGGTAAGACACTTGGCTTAGTTAGTTAACTGAATCTTGGTTCCCTGTTATTTATTTATTTATTTATTTATTTATTTATTTATTTAAGCTGTAAAATACCTCCTTCCTCACAGGGTCAATGTAAGACTCAAAATGAGACAAAGCAGCACTTCCCAGACTTTAACATGCACACGTAACGCCTCCTTGATGAAATGCAGATTCTAATTCAGTAGGTCCTGCATGAAGCCTGAGAATCTGCATTTCTCACAAACTCCCCGATGATACCAGTGCTGCTGTTCTCTGACTACACTTTAAGTAAAAAGAAGATAAAGAAAGAGTATTTTTGTAAGCCAAAAAGTAATTTGCAGATATCAAGAATTATCTTGGCACTAACTTGATTATAATTCCCAACTAGCTAGCACTTTTAGGATAGGTTTAGTCTAGGTACCATATAAAATTTCATACAGTCACAGGATTTTGGAAATGAAAAGAATTTAAGTGGTCACTGTTCTCTCTTATTTTCCAGAAAAGGAAATAAACTCAGAGATGTCAATACTGCCCCCCAAATCTCACAATAAATTAGGGTGCTGGAAAAAGAATGCAGAAATTTTTGACCTTTTTCTATTATTACATAAACTCAACTGATAACCTGAGAAACAAAGGGTAATTTTTATTCTTCTGCTAACGCAATAACAGATACTATTCTAGCCCATACCCAAAAAGGTACCAGAAGGTAGCATTCACCAGTTTGGATCACCATGGTACTAAATGTAGGCAAGGTGTCATGGAAAAGACATTAAGAGATTTTCAAGCAGACGTTCTTCCAAATGTAGTGATCTTCAAAGTTATGTTTCACATGTTCAAAATATGAACACAAATTAACTTCTATATACTCCCTGGCAAAAAAACAAAAAGATTTTCAATATATACAGACTGGGTCACTATTATTTGGGGAACAATTAGCAAAAGAGAATTGGGGGCTGCAAATAGAAAAGAGAAAAAAATAATTAGCCAAGAAGTAGCAGTTTCTATGATAAACCCTAAAGATAAATAAAGGAATCTCAAGATTTTTCTTTAATCCCTGACATGTATGTTATTTTTGAACCTCTGAGATCATGGGGAGTCCTAGGAGCTTATAGTAAAAAATAGTGAAACATAGGACTTCAGAAGTGAAAAATAGGAGTCAAAACCCCCCAAGTTACAAGTCAGAAAAGTACTGACTATCTTGAAATCAAATCAGATAGGCAGGGGTGGGGTGGGTGGGGAGAGAACCCTCTTACAATGCATGTTATCTTCAATGAAGCAACATGAATATCAAAGTGTCTTGGTGAAATCACGAGGGAGTACTTATTGGGCAAGCAATGATAAATGGAAATCAATACTTGCACATCCATTATTAATTTAACATGAACAAAATACTACTAGCATCTTCATTCAGTGAGCAATTTTAAACATTTTAATAAAGCTAAAATGTTCTAAGAACTTCCATAAGTTTACTTTTGTATGCTACCCACCCTGTCCCCCCGCCCTCAATCCTCATCCACCGTAGTGTCTTTAGCTCCTCAAATATTCTCTCATACTGACAATTTTCCACAACCTACTCTAGACTCTAGAATTTTTACCCTATTTTTGTGCCATGGATTCCATTCCCCACTCCCCTGGCCTTAACAGTCTATTGAAGCCTAAGAAACTCCTTCTCAGAATAATGTGCTAAATGTATAAGATAAAATATATAAGATTATGGAAGAAGCCCATCATACGGAAATACTTTTTCCACAGAGCACTCAGAATTGCATGAACCTAATATAAGACTATATAATGGGGAGTGACTCTTCTAGGATGATGAAAGTTTTTTCTTATAGGAAACAGCATGCAAAAAAGTTTTAAAAACCCAAAGATGCACATAAAGAATATTGCTGAGGATCAGTCAGTGAGGAAAAGAACAGCTGCAAAGAAAAGCCTGACCTTGAATTTCTACCTCAACTCAATGTTATTCATGCTGTGGCTTTAAAATGCCACATTAAGGAATTACTCAGAGAATTTTCTTGGCTCCAGCCCTGTAGACACAGCATATTCTGAGTCCTGATGGCAAGTGGAGAAAGGCAACACTGAAGAAGTGAAGACGGAGAGGAGTCTGAGCTCAGGTCCTAGTTCTCTACCACTAACTAGTTCTATCACTTAGTTCTTATTTGAAACTCTCTGCCTATAAAATGAGAAAGTTGAGTTAAACCACCTTTAGGGTTTCTTCCAACTTTGAATTATTAGGATTTTAACACAATGCATAATCATTTCTCTGGGAAGAAGTATTAGTGAGATTTCTTTTTGCCCTAGGCTCACAGTATGAAATTACCTTCTGTAAGAGAATTTTTCAGAGGCTTCAGAAATACCTTATGGGAGTCACCGTGCCACAGAATTTAAGACTGGAAGAGATTTTAATAGACACACACCACCTCAGCAATCCCAGTGATCGGGCAAGAAAACGGAGGCTCAGAAAGGCAAAGATTTATTTGAGGTCACATAATGAAGCAAAAGACTGTTGTGACTACCGCCATCTAGCACCAGCAGGATTTCAGGATTCGGCATTGGTAGTAAAGACCAGCTAATCAGCTCTCTTGGAGACAGAAATAAACCTCAAATAAGCTGAGCCACAGGAAGGGAACTGCACGAGGAAGCAGGTGACTGGGGTAATGACACCCAGAGGCAGCATCCTGCAGCTCAAGCAGGGTCAAAACGGAGGCTCCCATATACATTATAACCTCACTGTCAACAGCACTCTCCTCTTTCAAATATGGCTACAAACTCCATCTCAAAGAACAATCAGTAACAAAGAAAGAATAGCTATTTCAAAACAGGGGAATGGATAAGTGAACCCTGGCTAATAAGGTTAATAAAACCAAAATTCAAGATTTGGAATAATGTAATCTTGAAAGAAGAGCACTAGCTAAGAAAACCTTAAAATATTTGTCAGGAATTTCTAAGTTTTAGAAGAAACTGATTCAGAATAACTTTGACCTACCTTCTGTGGACAGCCCTGAAGTACAGTAACTTAACCACCACTGTTTAACTAATACTCTCACCACTATCTTTACGGCATGTAATTACTGGATATTCATCAGGTTTAAAAGTTACATGTCTATTTCCATAGTCCTATCCATGTGTGTAAACTAGCTTTATATGCAAAGAATTAGAAATTATTAAGTTTTGGGGAATTTTGGTTGAACCATAATTTCAACCTCACGTTCAATTAACCAAAACATATGCCAAGAGCTTTTAAAACCTACAATACAATGCTTGTCAGTTTACCCTCTGCCCTTTCTCCTACACACCACCAGCAAATTGTACCCATTCCTCAATCCCCGTAACACACATTATTCCCACCTAATATAAACAGTTCTGGCCTTGAGAACTTTTTTTTTTTTTTTAGATTCTTTTTGACAGCTGACACAGCCTTTCACAATCTGGAGGCGACACACCATTGGTTTGCCAGCTCTGTGTTTCATCTCCTCCAGGAATTCCAGAGACAGCAGTGCCATCTACTGGTAGGGAGGGCACAACTTATTTCTGGAAGCCTATGGGTAACAGGAGCCAAGGACCTGAAAGAATGGCAGGCTAGATTTGTGTCTTTGTGAGCCTTTCTTTTCTAGAGCATGTAACGAACCTAACTGATGCTTACAACCTGAGAAGCGGAACCTCCACAGGAGTCTCCATCACGAAAGGCAGGTCCTGTGGAAGCCATATACAGCCCAGCCAGGCTAGCCAATAATGAGCTCTGCCTGGAAATGCCTCCTCAAGGCTCTAAGGCAAGCAGGAGCCTCACTGAATTAAACATTTCCTCCAGTGCTTCTGTATCAGATGATCTCACCCATGCCCCACCTGTGGCAATGTTATCCAGCTGTATCTTGTAGCACAGGTCTTAGGGAAGATGCTCAGACCCCTCTCAATGTGAAGGCTCTTATGTTTACACAATGTGACACAGATCCTGTGCAAAGGACACGATTGCTTAGGTATGCAGGTCGGACTCTAATCTCTCTCATTTGCTCTCCATCCTCCCCACTCCTGACCCAGAGGACAGAAATGACAAAATGAAATGATTTTGTGGTTGCGTGGAAAGCAACATTAGTGGGCTTTCATTGAATCAGAAAATAAAACCTTGTCTTGCAGGTCACTGAGACACACTGCTTCCCTCAAGATGAACTAAGCCAGCCCATCTCCCTCTTTTCCCTAGGATAAGCCTATAAATGTTTCTCTACCTTCTTAAAACCCCTGCCTCTCTGCCAAAGGCTAAATGTAAACATAGTGTGACCTTTATCTGATTTACATAAATGACATTTTTCTAAACATAAAAGCACATCTTTTCAAACTATACCACCTACTCCACCTTCAGAATTCCTTCTCCCCACCATCACATGCCACCTAAAAAAACAAAACAAAAAAAAAAAAAAACACTGACAAATTTAATTATTCCCACTAATTATACTTTATATTCCAATCTATCAGGTGATGATCTATATTCACTTTACTAGGGTCATTTGTTACATTCCCCCAAAGCTTTGCAGCAACCTCTTTTACTTCCATTCACCTCAGACAACCATCAAAAAGTTGATTTGCTGCAGCTGATAAATGTCCTGATTTCCCCTAACAAATTTAAGTGTTCCCTCTTCAATTTGTTTTAACTTGCCAAGTAAATTGATTTCTTAGCAAGTGCAGGCACTTCACAGGCATGATACGAGTCTTAGATGTTTGAAGCATTGCACTGTTTCCTGAAGAAACAAAACTTTGCATGGGGGAAGGTAAGAGTAATGAAAGGGCTTTGAAACAGCATGTCTCCAAGGAGTCAGGGAGACAGATTCTCATCCAGCTCACGCCAGAATAAGTTCGAAATAGATCACGGTGAAACTCCAGCATATGGTAAAAATCCTAATGACCGATGAGCCATTATACCAAGTAGACTACAAGATACATCCAACAGATTAGTGGAAAACTGAAGGGACTTTTAATATTTCATCATAAGATACACAGTATGGCCTTGCTATTACAGGTCTGGGGAAATGGAGTAGGAAACCAGATGTGTTGCACACAACCGCCTCCCCCCTTTTAAAGTAGGACTTAAAGGAGACATCCCTCCAGCCCCAACACACAAACCGTTTTGGCATCCAAATGGTCTTTAAACAGGCACTTTTCAAAGAACTGAGGTCTGAACAGGTGTAATTTACACCATGCCTTCCCTTCTCCCTACAAGCCATTAACACGCTTAAAATAATTACTCTCTCCAGCAGCCCAGAAAGACCTCAGTTTACAGAGATAATCACCCCCCCCCCCCCCCACACACACACACACCCCAAATCCCTATCTTCTTGAAGGAGAATCTCACTGTGACGGTCTGGTCTGCAGTTCACTGCAGGCATTTCCCTCCTCACAGTTTACCAGTCATCAGTTTCGCTGTATCTATAATTCCTTAATGTAACCTCTTATTTAGACCAGCGCCCAACTGCTTTAAAATTTTTTTCTCACCCCTTAACGAAAACCTAGGTTCCCTCGGCAGGCTGAAAGCGTTCAGTTTCGATGCAACTCTGGGGTGCGAGCTGGCGTGCAGGTCCGGAGAGCCTTCTACCAGCAACACTTGGGCTCGGTCCACCGGTCAAGCCCCCCACCCCCGCCCGCACAGCTGCGCTAGGAATTCGGCTTGCTCGCCGCCGGATTAGTTCGAGTCCCGCCGCTTGGCTAAAGTGACACATTTTTTTTTTTTCCTTTCCTTCTCACATGTGACAGGTCCCACTGCATTAAAGCCATCTTCTCCCAGGCCCCAGCCCAAGTCCGGCGTCCGTGATGCCCCCGCCCCACCACGCTCACTCTTTACCTGGGGAGGGGGCCGATACCAGCATCCCTCCAGGCGGGAAACAAAGGCAGAGACGAAGCTGCCAGGTGGGCAACTCCCCTCGGGCGGACTCGTCACCATGGTGAGGGGGCTGGGAAGGTGCATTTGGAGGGTAGGAAAAGGGAAAAAGGGAAACCGAGGCACCAACGGGCATGGCTGAGCCCGAGTCTGCATCCTACCCGGAGCAGAGCTCCTGGGGAGGGCGGACCCCAGACTTCTCCCTCCACCTCGCCCAGCCCTGCCCTGACCACCCGCTGGTCCGCACCAGCCGCTGAGGGGCAGAGGGCCGCCCCGCAGCTGCGCTTACCTCAGGAGAAGCGCTCCGGCTCCCTCCGACGGCTCCGGAGAAAGCCCCGCCGCTCGCGCACGCGCACTCGCGCTCTCGTGCCTTCGCGCCCCCGCGCGCGCCTCTCCTTCCCGGCTCAGTCCCGCCCCAACCCTGGCCGTCAGAGTCCGCGAGAGCCAATCCGGTTACAGGAAAGTCCCCCCGCCTATCACGTGGCCTGACCAGCCAATCACCAAATTGCCCTCGGCAACACCCGCTCCGATGTCCCTGGGGGTTCGGTTGCTACCGTGTGGAGCCGGTGCGAGGCGGGCACAAAGGGCTGGATTTGTTTTCCGGAGCTGTTTTTGCCCAATGAATGAATTAATACATCAATTGATATCTGGAATTCTAAATATGAATAGCTATCCCCTGGGTATCTTGTTAAAGAGGATTCAGATCCAGTAAATTTGTGATGGAAAACTGATACTCTGCCTTTCTAACCAGCTCCAGATGGTGATGATGATGCTCCTGATCTGAGGACCACGCTTTGAGTAGCAAGATTTTAAGGGCACCTGTGAGAAAATGGTTATAGCCCTTGTTCCATGTTATGTGAAAGTTCCACGACCTTTTCCTTTCACCAGTGATGGAAAGCATTCCAGGGACTGAGTAAACATGGGGTGTTCTGGTGACACTCATAATTTGGGCACCGGCTGAGGGAAGGTGTGTTTAATTCCCATATCACCTACCCCTAGACAGTGGGGCAGTGATCTGTGCCAACTTGATGGTTAGAGTGTGGAAACTAGAAGTGGGGACTGAATGCTCCCAGCAGAGAACTAGGTCTACTTTCATTCTAAAGTATTCAGCAGGTGTGTCTCAATGGGACTGTGCTAAACCCTTAGAGAAGTGACGTAAGTAATTATTGCTTTCTGGAAATTTACATTCTGTCATGGAACTATATAGACAAGCTCAGGAAGAAGCATATAGGAAAAACATTCAGGGAACTAATGGTCTCAGCATCTTGGACGATTCTGGCATAAGCCAGAGGTGGTGTAAAATAAATCTCCTACCATAGGGATCTTAAAAATTGCCCAGACGTCCTTCTGTCAGTAATATCAGAGTCTGGAAGTGAGGAAGTCCTGTGCCTCCACCATCTCTCAAAACTTTACCTGAACCTAAATGTGTTCAGACTTGTCAGCTAGAACCTTTGTTGTTCAGCATAGTCAAGCTCACATTACCCAATAGAGTACCAAGGTGATTCAAAGCCCTAAGTGCTAAATTCTTCAAAACCCTCTTTCCGCAGCTCTTCAGACCAGATGGTATGACACTGCTTCAAGCAGTTTTCTGTCACTGTTTATCAAGATCAAACTGCCACTTAGAGAAAACTTCACCTTTGTCAGTGTGTCTGTCTTGGGCTTATCAACCCCGGAAATAAAGCCCCCTGAGCAATCTTAGACACTATTCATCACAGTATGTGTATCAGAGATGGCTTGGCACAAAATCCAGAGTTTCATGGAATACATTGAACCTAGAACAACAATGGTTCTAGCTATACCAACAGTAAAGAAATGTCCAATCAAGAAGATTATGTTGGAAAATCTCGAAGTTTCTTTTGCTATCATTAAACCACTGGATCTCAAGCCTAGCTGCACAGTAAAACTTTTAAGGAAATAGGTTTTTGGGCCCTATGCTTAGAGATTCTGATTGGGGTAAGGAGGGCAGCCTCAGCAACTGGAGGTTCTAAAAGATCTACAGGTGGTTTGTACCCAGGCTTGCGTGAGAATACCTGCATAAGCTGCTAGGTTGGTAGACTCATTCTTTAACAAGGGAAAGCCAACTCTGCAACACAAATCACTAAGGACATAAAGACTCTGAGAAGAGGAAAGTTTCCACATAATTTGTGAGAAGACTGTTTTTAAAGGCCAAAAATAATTCACAGGTAATAGATACACCTGTCCAGTCGAACAAATCTAAAAGCCATGTCCACAACTAAGTTTAATTCCAGTTGATTAACTAAATATTTAAAGAAAAGAACCTATTACCTTTTAACCACTAAACTAATCAAGTCTGTTGATACCTTTGCTTGTTTTATGCTCTTCTTAACTAAAAGCAAATGTCTATTTGAGCAGTATTAAGAGTTATTCTCTGAGGCTCTTCCCAAAGTGCAATGGAATCACCTGGAATACTTGTTCAAATACAGATTTCCAGCATCGCCATCCTGAACTTCGTCTAGCCTCTCCTGTAACAATTCTGAAGCTGTACTAGTTAAATTTGAGTCCAAGCGGTACCTCCCGATACAGAACATATACATTATAGGCAAACCCTCAAGGAAAATAGATGTGCTATTAGTTTAGTTTGCCATGCAAGCTAAATAGACCTTATTTTATTTTAAAGAATTCCAAGAGATTCCAGTTTCTTCTTCCTGGGTTTTTGCCAAATTCTTTTATTTTGTGAAATAAAGATATTAGTGCCTGGATCTTAGAAAGCTGTTGTTGCATGGAGTTTTTCTATGGAGTGTTATTTGCAGTAGCAGAATTTGACCTAGTTTTTAACTGAATTAGTGAGGTCCCCTCAGAACGTTGTGCCAACAATAGCCACCTTGCCCAAACTTGACTTTATTTGCCACATCAGAAAAATGGAAGCCTAATGTGGGAGCCTGCAAACTAGCTTCCCTCCTGCTCTGACACTTTTAAAAATATATTTCACTGCATTCCGATGGGGAGAAGATTTTCTCACCTTATAAACTTGTATCTTTATCTACTGGGTAAAATGAGGACAGTTTTCACTGATATTTAACTAGCACGAATAATGTAAATTTTTAACAAGAAAAAAAGCATTTATTTTTCTCTTTGTGAGTGTCATTTTTTTTAATTGATGACACTTTTTTATTGATGAACAAAGAGATTCTTGCTTGAGGTTAAGTATTAGAAAAAAAGAACATCCAGGCTGTCATTCATTTTCTGTTTTTCAGTCTGCCTGCCTGCCTCACGTACATAAACTGGCTATCCTATTTCAGGAAATGGATATGTATGTATCTGATTTAAATCATGAGTTAGCTTAAGCTACCACCCCCCCCCCCAACCCCCGCCACAAATTGCTTAGAAAGAGCTTTAGGTTTACTTGAAAAGAAAAGAGATAGATGAAAACTTCCAAGTCTACAGAAATCTATCCAGTGCTCCATTAATGATCAGAACCCCTACAGATTACTTTATAATTGCTAATTTTGTTTTAATCTATGAATAAATAGCTTTCCTCAACTTAATTGATTTCCTTCATGAACACCCAATATTACCCAAGATTCTAGTCTCCATCTCTCACATAAATCTGATCAGAATAGCATTTTATATCTATTATCTGTGTTTTATTTATTTAAAAATTTTTTAATGTTTATTTATTTTTGAGAGAGAGAGACAGAGAGTGAGTGGGGGAGGGGCAGAGAGAGAGACACCTACAGAATCTGAAGCAGGCTCCAGGCCCTGAGCTGTCAGCACAGAACCCAACGTGGGGCTCAAACTCATGAGCTGTGAGATCATGACCTGAGCTGAAGTCAGACGCTTAACCAACTGAGCCACCCAGAACTCCCTGCTTATCTGTGTTACCTTCTTTTTCATTCAGTGTTAACTGTGTACTGATTTAACCTAACACACTGGACATCTTTTAGGTAAGTTCATTTCCTTTATATTTTTATAGGATTTATTCTATAATTCATTCTATAATTTGTTATACATAAAGAATATGAATGTTTTTATATTGTTATAAAATAATCGTACTAAAACATGTGTATATAATGACATACACACTGATATTATATGCCTCTTCATACCACTTCCAACTTAAGACATAAAACATTTTTAATACAAAGCACCCACGTATCTCTCCCAACAAATTGATTGTTTTAGATGAAGATAGCACATTTAGCAAGCTTGCTACAAAAGAGAGAGTGATTTATGGAAGGAAATACCATATTGTATGCATATAATAGAGAACAAATGTAAATGGGTAAAATTTTTACTGAGTATTTGGAAGTTCCCAACCTGATATATGAAAAAGATAACAGCTGGAACTTTCAACTGGTCCAACACCTGTGTTTTACAATTACAAAAATGAACCTGGAAAACAGGTAATTTTTAGGAGACAATACCAATAGTTTGGAGCTGAGAGAAGGGGAGGTATCAGGTCTCATTCATTCAGTAAAAACACTACATGTACTTTTCTTTCAGCTCATTTGAAGAGAAGTAAGCCACCACAATTCACAATAAAAAGTGTTATGTTACCAGCGAGATTCATAACTATATAAGAAATCACTTAGAAGGAGCACCAATTCTGATTGATGAAATCCGCGAAGGTTTTCTGCAAGGTGATGCCTGAACTGAATTCCAAAGAAGTAGAAAGAGTTAAGTTGCCAAGGGCTAGAGGCTGGGTGCTCCAGGACTAGCAGTAGCCCATACAAGAGTATGGACACTGGGGAAGAGAACGTAGTTTAATTTGACTAGATGTGAAAGGGGAAGGAGGATGACTGGAGGGTGAGGAAAAGGCCAGAATGAGAGGATGAAAATGCATGATATGCCATTCCTCCCTCCAGTAATCAACCATGGCATGCAACTCTATTCTAGTGATTTTGAGTAGAATCTAAGACCAAATCCCAGTTCTTCCACTTACCACCTGTGCAAATGTGGACAATTTGGCCCTTGGAAGATATTAGAGAAATGATTTCATAGTCTTCTCATCTGTAAAATGGAAATAATGGCAATACAAGTACTTGCCTCTTACAAGTTAATGAGGTGATTAAATAATATAAAGTGCTTAGGAGCATTTGGGGCATAGGAAGTGCTAAATTAACATTAGCTATTAGTAATAGTTTTCTCCTGAACCTGGATGTGGCCTTGGACTCCTTTTCAATAGTGTCATTGGCTTCCAACTTCAACTAATCAGAACTGACACCCAAAGAGATACCTCCCAGCCCTCCCTAGTGCCTGACACAACTCTGATTCAGAGCACTATGGCCTAGTACCACTCACCTATATTAATTCTTGTCTACATTTAAGCAAGTTCTCTATGAGAAAATGTCCCTCTCTGTCCAACAGCAAGTCACAAAAAATTAGCTGCTGACAAAACTAAATGTTTTCTTGAAAATTTAAATAGATTATTTCCACTGGGTTTTTTTTTCTTTGAAATTTTTAATAGAATACATCATGCTCTAAGATGTTTGGACTTTTTGTCCCTTAGATGTTATTATTTCTCACTTGCTCATACTTGAGTTTATATGCTATTTTTATGGCTATACCTCCCAGATTTCTGAACTGTATTCCCACCACCTTGCCATTCCTATGCAGAAGAGCTTAGCAACCTCTATGAAGATGCAATATTGGGGTATGTGGCTTCCGCCAAATGATTTCTAAAAATTCTCAAGATTAATTCCTTAGCCTGGCGTGGGTTCACGCATGCATTCGTTCCCACTCAGAGACATCTCTGAGGTTCTCTATGGTGAGTAAGAACTGGACTAGATGCTGAGGGCACAAAGCCAAGAAAATAGGGCTGGTTTCCACCTGGGGAAGCTGCCTGAAGCTTTGTTAGCCCTGGGGTAGAGAATGTTGATTCCCAACCAAGATCCTCTTGGATCCCTTTCACCAGCTCTGTGCTCTCATCCCCCAGCTTTTACTCCCTTTGTTATAATTTTCAGACGATTACCTTCGATATTGAAGCCATCTCACCTATATGGAACCAAAAGTGCCCGAGAGTGACCCCACCCTCTTGGGGAACCCATATTCAATGACTAGCAGATATACATGTATAAAAATTCAGCTCAATTGCTTCAAAGTGTGACAGACTCTGCAGTGTAATTTACACTACATGACTCCCTATAGTTCAGGCTGAATCTGTTGCTGAAATCCCACCCTTACCTGGCTCTTCTAAGTTCCTCCTAGGAGCACTTCCTTTTAAATCACTAGTGCCTGAATGCTTGGCTCAGGGCCCACTTCTGAGAGAACTCAACCAATGGCCACCCACTTGCTTACTATTAAGGCGTAGCATTCATCAAACTGTATTTACTTAGTCTAAGTCATGTGATATACTCTATATTGTAAGTTGCATAAAGACAGAGACCATGATTCATTCATCTTTGAAGACCCCAGGTCATGGCGCATAGTTGGAGCTCAGTAAATCTTTGTTGAATTGACTTGAGCTAAAATGTCTCTGACATGTCTCACCATCTCTACCTGTCACCAGCCACTTTTCTGATCTTACCCCCCCCACCACCTCTCTATCCCCTGATACTCAGCTCCAGCCTTCTTAACTGTTCCTCAAATATACCAAACCCACTCTTGTCTCTGACTGGAGTACTCTGCTGTGGCTGCCCCCCTCCACCCACCTTGCATCTGCAGGGGACCTCCCTCCCTTATTGAACTCAGGTCTCTGCTTAAAAGACTTCTTGTCAGAAAGGCCTTCCTTGGGGCACCTACCTAGGTGGCTCAGTCAGTTGAGCATCCGACTTCAGCTCAAGTCATGAGCTCCTTTCGTGAATTTGAGCCCGGTGTGGAGCCTGCTTTGGATAGTCTGTCTCCCTCTCCCTCTGCCCCTCCCCTGCCCACTCTCTCTCTCTCTCTCTCTCAAAAAATAAATAAAATATTTTAAAAAATATTAAAGACAGGCCCTCCATGACCAAGTCATCCCAACCAGCACTCACTCCCACAACCTTGCTCTCTATCCCAGCCTTTCTCACCTAGGGTTCCATGGCAGTATAAGCCCTACAGAAAATTATTTCAGTAACTGGTTTTTTTTTTCCCATTTCCCAACTGGTATCACTCTAGCTGCATAGCAGAGAAGGTAATTCATTGTATACAGAGGGTGCTGTAGGGCACTAGAGTTTAATTCTCTGGTAGAACTGGTAGAGAATAGCTGCTCTGAACTATCATCCTACATTTTTTTCTTCTTAGCTCTTCTCAACATCTGACAAATTATTTCTTATGGTGTCCCTACCCTGCCCCTCACTAGAATTTAAATTTTGATTCCAGCCCTTGTTCATTCCCAGTGTCTAGAACTGGTACAGAATGGGTACTGAAAAAGTATTTGTTGAATGAGCTTCACAGGATATATTTGAATTATAACTTTTCAACTGTAAAAATAATTCATGTTAAAACTTCTATGTACAAAAAAATGTATATTATAGATTACCCAAGTGAAATAATGAGACAGAAAATGATAAATGGAATTGGAAAAGCTGTAAAAATTAGTCCAGATAATGATAGAAGGCTACAAATACAAAGTAAGGAACTTCCCAATCAGGATGAGAGATACAGGGGTGGGGGCTGGATGTTAATAAATTGAGCACCGCTCTCTAAATCTCACTAGGAAGGGAAATAGAGGGAACTTTCATCCTAAACAGGATCAGAAATGGACCCACAAGATTGTTGTGGGTGAACCACTAAGCAAAGATTAAAAACATAATTAAATTCTACATCCTCATGGGACAGGGGAAAACCAAGTAACGTCCCACACACTCTCAATTTTTAGAAAGGGAAATAGGATAAATACAGTCCCCGTTTAGGAGACAATTAAAAGGAAAGACTATGAAAAGTCAACAACCCACAATAAAAGCCTATATATTGTGTTGCTGTTGTTTACTTTCCATGAAAAGCATACACCAAGGAATGAAAATAATAAGCATTAGAGGTAGAAACTAAAAACAGAACTGCTAGAACCATCTATATTATCAAGGAAAAAAGAGGGCATTTTCCCCAAATTGGTGAGGGAGTTCATGTGAGAAAAATAAAGAATAACAGCTACAAGAAAAACACTCTGAAGAGCACCTTGCAAGTGTCTGTGAAACCAATAAAAGAAGATTATTTTAACATGTCAAAGGGAGTAAGTCACTCAAAGCGTAAGTGGAGTCCTTTGATCTTGGTGGGATAAAGGATTTGCTCAAGAATGGAAAGAAGCATGAAGAAGCTGAACTATTTGCTGCAAATTAAGATACTGAAAGGATAATACAGAGCCTTCCTTTCCTATGATATCCACAAAGAGGGACTAGTTAGAATTACTTGATTATAACAGTTCTCATGTACTCAGGATACTTTCAGTTTGAGCAAAATCAGTGTGGATATACCATCAGGACTCAGAAATGAAGAATCTGCTGACTCATTAGTATGAGTTGTATATACAAATGTGTAGCCGTTGCCCATTTGTGTACAGGATCTCACAAGAGACTTGAAAAAAGGTAATCCCTAAGATTATTTTGTTTTCATGTTCAACAATCTTTACTCTCAATTATTGGCTCCATGACTTCGCCTGATTTAAAATAACTTAATGAAACGGCTATTTGAAGAGACCTGATAAAAATTATACGTGGCCATGTTCTTTCTACTGTTTCTTGTCTCTCTTGACACTATCACTTACAAATTTGTTGGCCAATTACATTTAAAGTTATAGGCTGAAAACAAACTGAGAGCCTGAGTGAACATTTAATAAATGTTACCTGCTTAAAAAATTTTTTTTCAGTAAATAAATAAAAATATAAAAACCAAGGGGGCCTGGGTGGCTCAGTCAGTTAAGCATCTGACTTATGCTCAGGTCATGATCTCACAGCCTGTGAGTTCCAGCCCTGCGTCAGGCTCTGTGCTGACAGCTCAGAGCCTGGAGCCTGCTTCGGATTCTGTGTCCCACTCTCGCTCTGCCCTTCCCCTGCTCATGCTCATGCTCTGTCTCTGTCTCTCAAGAATAAATAAGTATTTTTAAAAATTTTTTAAATATATATATATAAATCAAAAAATTAAAATAAAATAAATTCTAGGCTGTCTGCTTCCCCCTTTCTTTTCTTTCCTTTTTTGTACTGAGAGCTCCTTCTGGAATTCCATCAGCCATCTCCTGCTACATCAGCAACAGTCTTCTGACAAAAGGGCCTATTAACAAAGGGCCCAAAGCATGGCCCTCATATATTCTTATAGCTATTTATGCTTAAAAGCTCTTATGGCTATAATTCTTTCTGAGAGGACCTTGGAGTAGCTAAAGCCATATTCTCCCATAAGGGAAAATATTCAGATCTTCTGCTTTCAAATATTAAAAAAAACAAAAAAACTAACAATCACATTCTTTGGCTAGAGCCCTCTCCTCAGTGCTACAATTACCTGTGCTTCCCAAGGTTGGAAATGGTTTCACAGAGGGTGCTGGACCCAGCCCTGTGCTTCTGCCAAGGGTTTTGATTTCCATAGTCCAAGATCTTTCTTTCTGTCAAATATCCTCATAACACACACATTTTCTATTAAAACCCCAAATTGAGACTAATGTTTCCCACCTCACAGAGATAATTAGAAGCTTCAGAGAAGTACTTTACTAATTTCCTTCACTTTACCCCTGTGATGTCTCTGCTCAAAACATTATGATGACCCTTACTAAGAGGCCCCATCTCCCAAGTCTGGGTTCAGCACCTCTCCTCTGAGCCCCCATAGCTACCCTGCATGTCCCCCAACATGGCTTCTATCACACTTCATTACAATTCATTGTTCAGTGGTTCATGACCTCCACTAGACTAAGTTCTGTAAGGTCAGGGATCATTTCTATGGCCTCTAGAACACTGCCTGGTGTGAAGCAGGTATTCAGTAATTATTTGTTAAATGAATGGAAGCTCTCTTTCTCAGAATCTTCCCTCTACTTCTGTGGACATCTCAGCTGATTCTACTCTGAATTGGAGAATTGCCATTACCTATTAGTACAGTCTGTCATTAGCATTCCTTTATGTTTCTTTTCCTTTCTGGGCTCTGTGTTCTCTCTGCTAATATGTGCATGTATAAATATTTAAATTCCCCTCAGGTTAATTCTTTTTCCAGCCTCACGTTTCTTCCTTTCCCCTTGCTAATTTTAGTAAGATCATCAAACCTAGATAGTGCTGCTTCAAATATGAGCAACTGACACCTTGTGCACATTGCCAGTGATCGTATTACTGTCGCCATTAATTCTGAGAAGCAAAAAAGCAACACAACAAGATACTCTCCATATTCCATTCCTTTACCTTCCAGTTTTTCTGGTTCTAAGTAGAAAGTCCCTTTCATATGAATTTTTCTGTCACCATATCTCATTCACTTACAAAACACTATGTCCGTAGGGCTGAAACTTGAATGTACATCAGAATCACCTAAAGGGCTTGTGGAAACAAAATTGTTGGAACTTACCCAGAGTGCCTGATTCAGTAGGTTTCAGATGAGGGCTGAAAATGTACATTGTAACAAGTTTCTTTCTAGATGATGCTAATGCTTTTTCCTAAGAACCACACTTTAGATGTCAATCCAATGTGCCTCTGTAGCTCAAGTGATCAACCAGTTGTTGAAGATCATTCAAAAGAAACATATTTTTCTTCCCAACAAAACTGTGTACCTCTGGTTTCTGAAATTCAAGAAAAGGCTACAACAGTCCTGGGAAAAGTGCTAGGAAGAGCAGCTGGGCTGATAGAAAGCAAGAGTTCTACCGGACAGAAGCCTGCCTTATGTGGCTAAATAAAGGAAAGTAAGAGATTTTTTTCATTTCAGAATGGTAAAAGCTAAAAATTAGGACACTCGAAGCCTCTAACATCAGGAGCAGTACAGATAGGTTAATAACCCGATTCTGAAATCCTGGAATGCAGAGGATCCTTTGAAACTTGAGCTTAGGTAAGTTTATGAAGAAAGTACTACTTCATTTAATGGGGTGATTTTGTGGTACTCCTAACCCCTGAAACAGATGTAAGGAAAATAAAGATAACAAAAATATATTCTGTCAAGTATATAAGTGATAAAACCATACATTGTTAGCGTTTCATGGTTCACAAAAAGGAGGACTACTTATCTATCAATGGGCCTCCAGTGCTACCTTTGATAAAAAGAATATGGTGAATACTCCTTGAGTTTTACCTTGTAACCCAGTTCTAACTCTTAAGACTGGATGAGCAGTCTAGACCTTTAGACTTTGTGTGGTCCACTTCACATAAAGTATGGCCTGTGATCCAAATTCAAGGCCAGTCACTAAAATACATATTTTTAAGTAAACTCTACGCCCAACATGGGGTTTGAACCCACGACCCCAAGATCAAGAGTTGCATGTTCTACTGACTGAGCCAGCCAGGTGCCCCCAGTAACTAAAAATATTAAAGTGGATGAATAGTAATTCCATTTACTCACACAAGCTCCAGCTTTTAAAAAGTGCCACCTGGGCATGGTAATTCAGACAATTCTGATAACTGTGAGTTTGGGCACACATCTGTCACCCAGGGCTAAGGCACAGACAGATAAAACATGGCATAGGACACAGACAAGAAAAAGAGGGAGAGAGATACAGACTACAGCTTAAGATAAGGTTTACAAAACAAATACTTGCAGGATGAGGTGGGCAGAAAAAGTGTAACCAAACCAAGGGGTTTGCTCCAAGGGGAGTTAAAAACCGCATCACATTGAATTGTCTAACACAAAGTAAACTTTATTTGCAGCAAACAAGGAGAACATAGGGAATAGCCTTCAAAGCCATGACTCCCTGAGCAAGGGTGGATGGTTTCCTTTCATTTAGGGTTAGGTTGAGTATTTAGATAGGGAAGCCTGGTCAGTGGATGCAGAGATAGGCGTAAGGTCACACACATGCCTTAAGGAACTATGCCCATACAC
Organism: Leopardus geoffroyi; assembly: GCF_018350155.1. Lineage (NCBI taxonomy): Eukaryota > Metazoa > Chordata > Mammalia > Carnivora > Felidae > Leopardus > Leopardus geoffroyi. The sequence goes on from NC_059333.1 coordinate 129,949,029, forward strand.
ACATTGTGTATTATGTAAATGAGGCTGGGGCTCCTCTTTCAGTGGAGATTTTAGTATTATAATGAGGTAAATGTAGTCATCGGTCATTCTAGAGATCACTCCATGGCCCATCTGCGCAGGTGTGAGTCAGGGCTTAAACTCAAACTGGTCTAGGTGGTCTGGTCTGGCTCAAGGTCTTGTTAGGGCAATTGCTATTGCTCCAGGGGTGGTTTTGCTTTCCATTTGGCTGAGTTAAGAAATAAGCTGGAAAGAAGAGCTCAAGGAAGAATGTGGGGTGAACGTTGGTGAGTAAAAGCAGGTGGGCAGTAAAGGTCAGGTCTTGGGGTCTAGCTGGTGACAAACAGAGTACAGCAGACATGAAGACAACAGGAAGAAGTGGACATGTTATTAAGTTGTAGCCTATTACTGCAACATGGGAACGCAAGGTGAATCACATTCCATAATTCTTTTTTTTAAATGTTTATTTATTATTGAGAGACAGAGAGAGACAGAACATGAACATGGGAGGGGCACAGAGAGAAGGAGATGTGGAATCTGAAGCAGGCTCCAGGCTCTGAGCTATTAGCACAGAGCCCGGCACGAAGCTCAAACCCACAAACCGCGAGATCATGACCTGAGCCGAAGTCAGACGCTTAATGACTGAGCCATCCAGGCGCCCCGACATTTCATAATTCTTAAAAAGAAATCTAAAATCTGAGTTTTTAAGAAAATATATTCAATTTTTTAAAGTTTTGTTTATTTATTTGAGTGGGGGGAGGGGCAGAGAGTGAGGGAGAGAGAATCCTGCACAGGCTCCATGCTGACAGTGTGGAGCCCAATGTGGGCCTCAAACCCATGAACTGTGAGATCATGACCTAAGCCAAAACCAAGAGTTGGATGCTCAACTAACTGTGCCACCCAGGCACCCCTCCTTTCAGTTTTTTAAAAGGAAGTCTCTATGGGTCAGGCAAAACATTTGACATGGGCCCAGACACACCCTTTGGCTGAAAAGGTCAATTCTTCATCCTAAACTCCCAAACTCTTTCTCAGAATTGTCATGTGATCACTGCTCAGTGCCAGGGAGCTGGGAAGTGTAGTTTTTCGTTGTTTTGGTTTTTTGGTTTTTTAAGCAGGGTACATTGTTACCCTGACTAAAATCTGGATTCTACTACTAAGCAAGAAAGGAGACCACACATACTAAGGAGGTAAGATCCCCCATGCTTTGGAATGCTAGATCTAAGAGAATTTCACAAACATTCACTCTTTCAGCAAACTCCTTTCTCCCTGCTCTTGAATGATACTTGAAGGTCTCTAGACAAATCCATTAGCCTGAGTATAATATAACTTGTACTGTTTTATTATAGAACTACATTAAATTAAAGGACTGCAATCATTGTGCCAAATGTGGTCATTTTCAATATAATACAGGTCTGCGTAAAGCAGACAAATGGGAAAGGAAAGACACGCTAGAAGTTCCAGGTACACAAATTAAAATTTGAATCCCTGATTTTGCTAGGACTTTCATGACATGATAGATGTACTTCTCCTGTCATTGCCCCAGTCTCAAGACAAGCAAATGTCTGAGAAGTCATTAGATTTAAATTACTTTGGAAAATCTCTTTATAGCCAAAAGCTGTATGGACCAAGTACACATTTCTCATTTTCATGTCAATAACTATCTTATTTGACGAGTCAATTGTACTAATTTTAAAACCCAGAAAAAGAAGACAATAATCCACTTGTAATGATGCAATGGTCATTGGTGAGGATTGACTAAGCCCTCAGGACTGCCTTATTATTTTTCTGATTTTAGATTTTCTGGCTTCACCTTAAACAACATAGGTATAATGCATCTAAATGTGACACTAGGAAGGATACTAATTTCAGGTTTTCTGTAGTCTCAAGAGATCTCAATTTCACCTGGATTTCATTTTCTTTAAATTTTATGATGATTGAGGGTATACTTAACCTCACATTACATTCACTGGGGAAAAAAGGGAAATAATTTGCTTCCATTTTTACTTTTTATTTATTCATTTCTAGGTATTTTTTGGTTTGCTATTTAGTTTTGTGTTTTGCTTTGTTTTTTGGTGCTTATGATAAAATCTTCTTGATTTAACATCTCTAGTTATCAAGATTTTCTAGAGCTAATGATAGCTGAGGAGTTTGTCAATAGCAACGCAAATCCACACTTGAACATTAAATCCGTAGTGCTGGAATTGTTTACTCTGGGCCATGCTGACCAACTCTTCCGGTACCTTCATCTATTTTGCCTGCTTTCATAGAGTTAATGTTTGTGTTTCAATCTAGCCAAGTCTCTTTGGAGTTCATTCTTCATTACTCTTCCAGTGAGAAAGGTCAAGTTGCCTTTCCCTCAGCTTCAGAGAATGGCTTTTTCTCATCCTCCTATTCAAAAGCAGGAATCCAACAGGAATTATATTTTTCTCCTCAATCCTGACGTTTCACTTATATTCCATTTGCCTTCAGCAACCCAAGTTAAGTCTTGTGAATCAGTTCTTCATTCACATTTTGAAGCTCACAGTTCAAGATAGAAAATACCCCTCTTTGACAGGCATTGCTTTGGAGTGGATATATGTGAAATACAGCTGCTGTGGCTTATCCAATATTTTAAACAATCTCATGATTCAAGGAGTCCAGAGATAGCCTGGAATAGCAGCTGTGCAAGGTCATTGTTGCAGGCCAGCTTCTCCTGGAAAGCAAACTCTACCATGAAGACTGAATGGAGGACATTTATATTGAGGAGTGTACTTGGTATTAACACCTTTCGAGTAAGGAAAATCAGCAGAATTAGGTAAAAGGAAGAAATTGGGTTGTGGTGTGGTAACAAAAAAGCTTCAGCTGATCACATGGGAAACTCTGAAGCTGGCCCTTCAGAGTTTTTCCATATTGGGGCAAGGAAACAGGCCTTTATACTGTCTCATCAGCCAGTCATTGGGTGCAGGCTGTGCACCTGCAGGAAAGGGCATGACCAGGGGTGAAGTGTTTGTCTTCAGCTGAGGGCAAGTCCCAACAGGGATGACAGCTGAGGGATGTCAGCTATCAACAGTCTCAGCAGCTGGGATCAAAGACTTCAGTCCTGGAAGGGATGCAGGCAGGTATAGTACAATGCCCACCACAGTTGTCAGTGTCCCAGATGCCTTTTCCCTGTCGGATCTGCCATTCTAAGCACATGGCTTTCATGTTCATGGTTGCTTCATGATCTCAAGATGACTATTCCACCTCAGTCTTATGTCTGTTCTCTGGGCAGGAACAAGAAGGAAGCAACAAGGAGAAAAACGTAACACCTATATCAGAAAAGCAACTACTTCCCAGAAATGCCCGATAATCGTCCATTATGTTTCATTGTCCAGAGCTTGATGCTGGAAAATGTGTGTTTTAGTGAGACACAATGCTGCCTTGACCAAAATCAAAGATCAAGGTTTTCATTTATATATTTATTTAAAGTTTATTTATTTTGAAAGAGAGAGAGTGCAAGCAGGGGAGGGGCAGAGAGAGTGACAGAGAATGAATCCCAAGTAGGTCTCAGCACTGTCAGCACAGACAGAGCCCCACATGGGACTCAAACTCACAAACCATGAAATCATGACCTGAGACAAAATCAAGAGTAGAATGCTTAACTGACTAAGCCCCCAGGCATCTCCAGAGATGGTTTTTAAAGAAAAAGAAGACAGAGGATATTGGTGATAGCAACTAGCAGTTCTCCTAAGCCATCTGACTTTCAAGAGAATTAACTCCCATTGACAAGTAGTTGGTGAGTCTCCATACTCCTCAAGCATTGTTTCATATTTTGTTATTAGAAGTCACTGCCTTATCTTGTGTCCTAGTTATATTAATATCTTTTTCTGAAGTCAATGGTGGTTAGACTTCATTTTGTAAGCATGTTTATTTTAAAATAGTAATTATCTTTTTTTAAGATTTTATTTTTAAGTAATCTTTCCATCCAGCATGGGGCGCAAACTCACAACCCTGAGATCAAGAGCCACATGTTCTACTGACTGAGCCATCCAAGCGCCCCTTAAAATAGTAATTCTTTTGTTTTCAAGTTTTTAAATGCTAGTTAGTTAACATACAGTGTAATATTAGTTTCAGGTGTATAATTTAGTGATTCATCACTTACATACAATACTCAGTGCTCATCACTAGTGCCCTCATGCCCATAACCCATTTAGTCTATCCCCCTGCCCATCTCCCCTCCATCAAACCTCAGTTTGTTCTCTATTATTAAGAGTCTGTTTTCTGGTTTGCCTCTCTCTTTTTTTTTTCTAAAATAGTAATTCTTTTTTTAATTGTATTTATTTATTTTGAGGGGGGGGGAGAGAGAGTGAGCGGGGGAAGGGACAGAGAGGGAGGGAGAGAGAGAGAGAATCCCAAGCAGGCTCTGTGCCGTCCGCACAGAGCCCAGCATGGGGCTTGAACTCATGAGTCACGAGATCATGACCTAAGACAAGGTCGGACACTTGACCAACTGAGCCACTCGTCCAACTGAGACACTCAGGTGACCCTAAAATAGTAATTCTTAAATCACTTCCCTCTGTTTCCCTTTCTCTCCCTCATGCATGTGCATACACAGACATACAGTTTCACAATTCCTGTACTGTGGAGAGGGAGTGATGATAGCAAATAATCATCATTAGTTTCTCATCAGAGCTTGACCAAACTAAGGTACATCTAGAAATAAGGGAGAAGAAAGGCCATTATCAAGAGGAACACACAGAGAACAGAGGTATAGCAAGTCCAAGATGGGGAAACCTGCCAAAGTAGAAGTGAGCAGGAGTCGGGTTGCTAGATTTAGTAAATCAAAATAGAGGAAACCCCATTAAATTCGAATATCATATAAACAATGAATAATTATTAGCATAAATCTATCAGCAATGGGCTAAAAGTTTGTATTCCCCTGAAATAAATGTACACGTTAAATCCTAATGACCTCTATGATGATGGTGTTTAGAGGTGAGGTCTTCAGAGGTGATTGGGTCATTAGGGTAGAGTCCTCATGAATGGGATGAGTGTTCTTATGAAAGGGACCCCAGAGAGCTCCCTCAGCCCTCCCACCATATGAGGACATGGTGGGAAGATGTTCATCTATGAAGCAGAAAATGGGCCTTCACCCAACACTGTGAGTGACTTCATCTTGGACTTCTCAGCTTCCAGAACTGTGAGAGATAAAAGTCTGCTGTGTAAGCCACCTAGTTTGTGATATTCTATTACGGAAGCCTAAACAAACTAAGACAATATCCCAAATATTGCATGGGACATACTATCCTAAGAATTTGTTGTTTATCTGAAATTCAAGTTTAACTGGTTATCCTGTGTTTTGTCAGGCCACCTTACCTAAGAGGAGTTGTGTCATCATCACAGAGGTAGATACTGCCATTGTGCCCATTTCTATAGCTACTGACTTCACTCCTCCCTTGGAACTTTTCCACAAACCTCTAGCCTAAGAACCACGTCCAATATTTCTGGGCACTCATCAATCAATGCAGCTAAATCCAAAGCTCTTTTTTGCAACAAATTACATTTTAAATACTTTCTAGAGCACAGATCCCTTAGGGTACATGGGTAAGTTGCAAGTGGGTCTCTGAATCCCCTACAATCGTGTGAAAAATTTTGTGTGTGGGGGCTTATGTGCGTTCTTCTGGGAAGGAGGCCCATAGCTTTTGTCCTATTCTGAAAAAAGTCACAGACTCAAAATTGTTCATACCCAGGCAGAGGGCCCTGAGAAAACATCAGGCAGCCTGTTAATCTTTCTTGGTTATTTTATATAGGGATGGAGGTAGAAATACGAGTTGTGGAACAAATGCTTTGGAACTCTTCTTTTAAGGAAATTTGGAGAAAATAGAAGAAACTTCCTTTTCTTTATCAATCCAGAACCAATTATAGAGGTAGACATTAGTTGGAAAGGATTTTTAGCAAATCCTGTTAATCTTAGAAATCACCTGCACTCTTTTCTCAGCACCCGTGTGGGTGAGGTTTCTCTCCTTTAACTGCTGAACTATTTCAAAGAGTAGGGTAGACATAAGAGGCCACCACACCCCCTTCTTGACCCCTGTCTTTGGAGGGGCTGATTAAAAGATTTGTCTGTGGTTAAATCGTGTAGACATGACCTTGTCATTCCTTCTGTCTGTTAAGTGCCTTGTCCATTCACGGTGCCTGACAGTGAAGACCTGTTAAAAGTTTTTGCTTCCCACTTGGACTTCTGTTCTCTGAGAGGAAATGCTACAAAGTAGCAAGCTTAGAAACAGTCTTAGGATTTAGTGTAAGAAAACAGAATATCCCACGTTTCATGCTCCCTTTAATTCCTAGGGCAATGGCATGGTCTAACCCTTGAAGCGTTGTGCTGTCCTAACAAAATTTTTTCTAATTTCATGTGCCCATAGAAGACATGCTCACCATATCATGGCAAATGAGCTACCAGGAAAGCCCCCAGACACCTCTGTGAGATTCTCCGAGGGCAGAAATCTGTGTTCTGAGTAGAGAAACTATATGTGGGTGCTTTGGTCCGAGGATGAAAATCACCCAGCACATTTGGGACAGATCAGACAAGGTTTATAAGCCAAATTAAGAAGTACCTGTTATAGTGGCCTTAGGCATGGGCAAATTCATTCAAGCACTTCCACCCCCATCGCATTTGCCCTGCCCCCTGCTTGGGCTCCTGCCTCAGGGACTCTGTGCTTTGGAGGGCTTTCTTCAAAATTATCTAAGTCCTGCTCTGGTGTTTCAGACCAGATGGGTATGAGAGTGCCATTTGGGTGGGGCCCAGAGGCCAGAGTGGGAGCTGCGCAAACTCTGTTTCTCTCCTTCAGAGTGTTCTTCATCTTCTACCTCATGTGTGAGGTTGACCAGATGCCACAGGATTCATACTCTGGGATTATCTTGGGGCCCCAAGGCCAGGCCCTAGTTTCAGAATGACAGTCTGACAAGCAGATTGCTCCTGCTGGCAGGGACAGTATTTCTTCTGTGGGATCACATGAGACTGGGCTGCCAGGCTGGTGCTGACCAGCTGATTCTCAGTGATTCAAACTGTTTATATAGACAAGGGCCCCATAAAAAACATTTGCCCAGGGTCTGCACATCCCATAGATGACTTTGTTAAGGAATTTGGACCCAAAATAAAGAGGAAAGATCAAACTGCAATACCCAAAAGGTCATTTTGTCTAAATCTGCTTTCCAACTGAAAAATATATTTTTATTGCAGTAAAATATATATGTAACATAAAATTGACTATCTTAACCATCGTAAGGACATAGTTCAATAGTATTTTTTTAAATTTTTTTTAACGTTTATTTTTATTTATTTTTTTTTTTGAGAGACAAAGCACAAGCAGGGGAGGGGCAGAGACAGAGGGAGACACAGAATCTGAAGCAGGCTCCAGGCTCCGCGCTGTCAGCACAGAGCCGGATGCGGGCCTCAAACTCATCAACCATGAGATCATGACCTGAGCTGAAGTCTGACGCTTAACCGACTGAGCCACTCAGTCGCCCCTGTAGTTCAGTAGTATTAACATTGTTCTGCAACCATTAAACTTCTCTTTTAATATAATAAGAAAGTAAAGCCCAAGAGCCAACTTGCCCAGCGTCACACAGGTGATTGGTGGAAGAGCGCTATATTGTACAGCTAGTATTTGTCCTGCTTTTCTAATTCATTCATTTTATGGATAAGGAAACAGAGTCCAAAAGGCAAACCGACCCTGCCCACATCAGGAGGAGGACTAACAACATCTACAGACCTCTTCTGCCAATGCTCTGCTTTCTCCACCTTATTACCCCAGGCTGCCCAAACAAAACCTCCCTCACCATTTTTCTTCCCCAGTTCTTTCCACAGAAGTTCCAGGCCTCTGTGCACCAAAATGTGAATTTCACACAGCCAATTATCACCTAAAAATGATTTTCTAAATTTGTGCTTGGCGGGTGTCAAATCCATTGGCTGCAATATGTCTTCACACCAGACTTCAGTAGTTTTGTCAGTTATGGATTAAAGACACTACTTGCCACCATTTCCCGTCACTGCTAAAGTTCTTCATGCATTGTTCTTGGCTGCAAATCAAGTTTAAGGAATTGGGAGAGTAATTTAGATTATTTGTAATACATTATATACAATGGGATTCGTTCGCTTAAATATATGGTCATTTAAGAGTATCTAGCACATAGTGGGTTGCCTGGGTGGCTCAGTTGGTTGGGCGTCCAACTTTGGCTCAGGTCACAATCTCACGGTTCATGGGTTCAAGCCCCACATCAGGCTCTGTGCTGACAGCTTGGAGCCTGGAGTCTACTTCAGATTCTGTGTCTCCCTCTTCGCCCCTCCCCCGCTCACACTCTGTGTCTTTCTCTCTCAAAAATAAATAAAACATTTAAAAAAGTTGAGAGTATCTGGCTCATAGGAGGTGATCAGTAAATATGGTTGAAAAAGTGATCCCCCCCATTAAAAAAAATAAGGTATAACTTATATGCAGTAAGATTCACCCTTTTAGGTGTATAGTCCTGATTGATCTGGCAAATGTTTACAGGCATGTAACCACCAGAACAATCAAGACAGTGAACCCTGCGGTTCAGTCATCCCTGCAATTCCCCCATACCCCTTTGTAGTCAAGCCCTTCTACCCTCCTCAATCCACCCACAATCACCAATCTGATCTCTGTCCTTCTAGGTGTGCTTTTGTAAGAATGTCATAAATGGAATCACACAGTAGGCAGCCTTTTCATTCTGGCTTACTTCATCTAGCATTATGTTTTTGAGTTTCTTCCACAGTAATGCATATATAAGTAGCTCATTTCCAAATACCATTGTATATTGTACCATAGTTTGTTTATCCATTCCCCACTTGAAAGGTGTTTGGTCTATTTCCAGATTTCATTACATGTTGAATTTTAATTTCAGTTTTCATTTGTTTAAAAGCCTATGTCAGCATCTGGGACTATAAGAAGAAGGCGTATTCAAACCTTTAGCTCATATTAGTTTACATGTTTGTATGATCTGTGCTGGAACCGATAAAAGATATTTCAGTTAAGACAAAGTGTAAGTAGAATTTCCTGGTAACAAAGCAAGAAGAGTCATAGATACTGAATGCTGTTTGACCCTCATCATGGCTCTGCTTTGGAATCTTGGTGGGCATCTGCCCTTTTTCTGACCGGCCCAGATCTTGTGAATATCCTGCCCTCATACTGGGGAAACCTCCATATCATAAGATGGGTCCCATTTTCCCAACTTTCTTTGCAGGTACAGTACAGTCACATGACCTCAACTTCATCAATCAAAAGTCATGCAGGAGACTTTGGTTTATAAGAGAACAAAGGGGATCTGTTTTCTGGGGAGGGTGGCAGTAAGCTGTCTGGCTTCTGAGGGCAGTAAGGTGGTAGTCTGGCACTACAGCTCAGCATTGCCAATGCGATCTATGATGTCTGTGATCAGTAGCAACATTAGCTGAAGAGGTCATTTGTTGCAGCTAAGAACACTACTGTCTTAGCAGAAAGGGCCAGTAACTGAGCTCCTGTTATTGTTTTCTCTTCCATAAAATAGATCCAAATTTCCAAACTTTTCATGAATAGCTGTTAAAGGTATCCCTGTTATCCCACATAGTATTCTCCTTTTGGAGATCCACCCCAAAAACTGCAACAAAGCTTCATGAATTCCTGGGCTTCCCTCACAGATACATTGTTATCTTGCAGACATGAATCATATCATTGATTTGGTGGTGTTTTTTATTTATTTTATTGGCTATCAGAAAGATCAGAGCCAAATGTGTGGTCACATGTCAGCAGCTGCAGAGATCTTAAGATGTGTATTTTGTACTCCAAATTACTCATATTTTTATTTTTCTAACCTTTATTCCTGGTTACAAAGTTTATATTATAAAGAAAAAAAAGTAGGACACTATCTCACCACCCAGATAACTCCAGTGATGTGTAATATGTAATATAACTATATAACTATATTATATATATTATATATATACTTTAATATATTATATATATAATATATATTATATATATTACTCTAATATATGTAATTGGTTAGAAAATTCAAACGTACAGAAAGGTATAAAAGAAAAATAAAATTTCCCACTTATCCTAAAGTCAAATTTCTCAAAGAAACCACATTTCCTTCAAGGAAAAACCATACATCTGTAAGCATTTATTTAGGTGAGACCTGAAACCATAAAAGTCCTAGAAGAGAACACAGTAACTTCTTTAACATTGACTGTAGCATCTTCTTTCTGGTTATGTCTCCTGAGGCAAGGGAAACAAAAGCAAAAATAAACTACTGGGACTACATTAAAACAAAAAGCTTCTGCACAGTGAAGGAAAAGACAAACAAAACTAAAAGGCAACCTATAGAATGGGAGAGGATATTTGCAAATGGCATATGCAATAAAGGGCTAATATCCAAAATATATAAAGAACTTACAAAACTCAACACTCAAAAAGAAATAATCCAATTAAAAATGGGCAGAAGACATGAACAGATATTTAATCAAAGAAGACATCCAGATGGCCAATAGACACATAAAGAGATGCTCAACGTCACTTATCATCAGGAAAATACGAATGAAAGTACAATGAGATATCACCTCATACCTGTCAGAATGGCTAAAATTAATAACACAGGAAACAACAGATGTTGGTAAGAATGTGAAGAAAGGGAAAGCCTTTTGCACTGTCGGTGGGAATGCAAACTGGTGCAGCCATTCTGGAAAACAGTATGGAGATTCCTCAAAAAGAGGAATTTTCCTTAAAAATAGAAGTAACTTATGATCCAACAATTGAACTACTGCGTATTTATGCAAAGAATATACGAACACTAATTCAAAGGGCTACATGCATCCATACGTTTATGGCAGCATATTTATAATAGCCAAGACATGGAAGCAGCCCAAGTGTCTATCGACTGATGAGCGGATAAAGAAGATGTGATATATTTAATGGAGTATTATTCAACTATAAGAAAGAATGAAATCTTGCCTTTTGCAATGACATGGGTGGAGCTTGAGCATATAATGCTAAGCAAAATACCATATGATCTCACTCATATGTGGAAATTAAGAAGCAAAACAAACAAAGGGAAAAAAAATGAGAGAGAGACAAACCAAGAAACAGACTCTTATAGAGAATAATCTGACAGTTACCAGAGGGAGATGGGTGGGGTGATGGGTGAAATTGGTGATGGGGATTAATGAGTGCACTCATTGTGATGAACCCTGGGCCATGTATGGAACTCTTGAATTACTATATTGTGCCCCTGAAACTAATATAACACTGTATGTTAACTACCTGGAATTAAAAGAAAAACTTAAAAAAATAAACATTTTTAAAGTAAAGTTATATTTATTTAAATTTACACACAAGAGATCATATCCTATGTAATTTTCTGTATCTTTTTTCACCTCATAATATATCTATACATTGAATACATAATATTATAAATATCTCTAATATTTCATCTAGTATATATCTTGGACATCTTTAAGCATCAGCACATATAGAGGGAGCACTTCTTTTTAAATGTATCCATAGTATTCCATATTATTAATGTACCAGAATTTACTTAACCTATTCTCTGAATGATGGGCACTTGGTTTTCTCTAGTTTTTCACTATTAACAATTTTTTGCAGTGAATATTCCTAAACCTATATCTTGGTGAAATGTTGCAAGTAAACTTCTAGCAGAAATTGCTAGATTAATTGGTACGAGACATGAACATTTTGATAGATGGTGCTAAATTGCCCTCCAGGAAACTGGCACCAATTTTCACTCCTATGTGTGTTGTATCAGCATTACCATTTCCATGCATTCTCATCATCACTGGATATCATCAATCTTTTACATTTTTGCCAATGGGAAAAAAGCGGTATTTTAAATTTCCTTTTATTTAATTATAATTTTCAGAGTTAAAAAAATCCTTGGATGAAAATATTTCTGGAACCCATTTCAAAGCCTTTTAGAATTAATGTGGACTATAAAAACTTCGATATATTGCACTTATTTAGAGGACTTAAAAAGCACTGTCCTGCTTCTAAATCAGTAGTGCTCTATGTTGGCTGCAGATTTGAAACACCTGAAGTGCTTTCAAAAATATCTTTGCCTGGGCCTCATCCCAGACCAATTAAGTCAGAATCTCTGGGGGTTGGGGCTCAGCCTTAATATTTTTAAAAATCTCCTCAGGTGATTCACAAGTGCGGCTAATGTTGAGAACCACTGCTCTAAATGCATTGTAATGGATGCTACAAATAGTAGGTTTTAAAGGTATAAGTCTTAGGTCGTGGATGGCACCAGCTGAATGTATGAAAGTGAAACACTTTCCAAGTGGCAGTTTTTTCAAACAAGGGTCTAATGTATTTATAATGCTGAAGTGACAGCCCCTTTCTTAGCCACCACCCTCCTCCGCTGCTCCATTGTGTACCAGTCCGTGCCGCCAGCATTTCAGTAAGGAATAACAGACTCACACTTTACAAATTAATAACTGATATAACCAAACCACAAAGAATCACTGGCAGAATGGTTATTAATATCTTTGTGATCAAAGATGTCAGAACCCCTTCCCGTTGAGCTATGACTGTAATTGGTTCATCTTCCAGCAGAGAAAAAGAAAAGATTATCATGAAGAAAGAAAGCCATTCCCACCCCATATGAAAGAGGAACTTTAAAGTTTGCCTGTCATTCTTCAGTTTGCCTGGTTCCTACAACAAATGTGACACAAGCTGTCATTTTATTCATTGGAGCTAAACCGTGACTGATTTTTCTGCGGACGCAGCAAATACCTAATAAGAGAAAAACTGGGAAATGATCCAGTTTATCGATTCAGTTTGACTTTCTATGATATCAGGAAACAATCAGATGAAGTAATAACAATAAATTCTTAACGAGGTTTCTGAATGTGTTTGCATTTTAAAATACAAAATCAGGTAATATGAATGGGAAAATAATTTTTAGTTCTTATAATTCAGTTGCTTTTGATTTCCTGATTCATACTAATACCTGTTTTCTTCTGTTCTCCGAAGTAATTAGATTACACTTCCAAGCAAAAGTTGTTAATAGGCAAGAACTAGAATGTGGAAATCTTTTAAAAATACATTGAAGGATTAAAAACTAAGGGGCGCCTGGGTGGCGCAGTCGGTTAAGCGTCCGACTTCAGCCAGGTCACGATCTCGCGGTCCGTGAGTTCGAGCCCCGCGTCAGGCTCTGGGCTGATGGCTCAGAGCCTGGAGCCTGTTTCCGATTCTGTGTCTCCCTCTCTCTCTGCCCCTCCCCCGTTCATGTTCTGTCTCTCTCTGTCCCAAAAATAAATAAGCGTTGAAAAAAAAAATTAAAAAAAAAAACACTAAGAAGTCACCACAAATTAGTAATTATAACAGAATATAATTTTTAAAAGAAATTGCAATTTTGGCCTCTCCCTTTAATTGACTTCATTGTGCTATGATTTATTTACAGTAATTTGCAGATATTTAAAGTGTATAATTCAATGAATTTTTAAGAGATGCACTCCTGAAACCACCACAATTACTATGAAGACCTTTTCCATCACTCCCCAAAGTTTTATGTACCTTTGCAGTCCCTCCTTAGATATACCTCTGTCCTCCAGGTCACTTGTGATTTGCTTTCTGTCTATAGATTGGTATACATTTTCTTTTTACATGAATTAAATTACATACACATTGTGTTCTCTTTTGGCATGGCTTCTCTCGTTTAACATATGGCCTGTGAAATATATCGAGGTAGTTGCATGTATGACTCATTCATTCCTCTTTGCTGCAGGGTATTGTTCCGTTGCATGGATGTACTCCAGTTTGTCATTCATTCACCTGATGATGGGTTTTTGCATTGTCTCCAGTCCTGGGCTACTATGAGTAGTGCTTCTATGAACATTCTTATACAAGTGCTCATATGAAGTCAAACAATATATTTTTAAGATGTTAATGTCAATGTATATATAGTCTAAGTTCTAATGTACATATATGGTTTTGTTGATTTGTGGGGGCATTTTACAAAATTCGAATACTGTGATTCTCATGGCAGATGACATGGCTCTTTACTCTCCCAGTCTTCTCTGTCCCTAAACAAAACATCTTTCAGGTTGTACATGCACAGCTCTACTGGGTGCCATTTATATCATGATGTACCATCTGCTCAACTGCATGTGGCAATGTAAGTCTTTAACTAGTTCTCTTTCAATGAGGCCAGAATATTTTCTCTGTCTGTCCATCCTCTGATATTAATTGTAATGGGTTAATCTTTCTTTTTCAAAAAATTTTAAAATGTTTGTTTATCGTTGAGAGAGAGAGGGAGAGCGCACGCCCAAGCAAGCACACGAGTGGGGAAGGGACAGAGAGAGAGGGAGACACAGAATCCAAAGCAGGCTCAGCACTGTCAGGGCAAAGCCTGACTTGGGGTTCAAATTCACGAACCATGAGGTTGTGACCTGAGTTGAAGTCAGAGCTCAGCCAACAGCCACACAGGTGCTCCTAGGTTCATCTTTCTAGAAGTCACTCCTGTCATTAATCTGTCAAGTATAGAATACTCAGTGGCACCTCCTTGCCACTTCTCTGCCTGCCATGTAAATTCCCCATGGATAGGTTTCCACACCTAGGTAGCCAGCATCATTTCTCCCAAACATGATTCAGCCATATCAGTCCAGCCTCTCTGCCTTTTTCACATGCCATCATCACAGCTCATGGGTACTTTTCCCTACAGTGCTCTTTCCCTGCCTGTCCAATGTCTTTCAAACCCTCTTCTGGTCCAACTTCAGTCCCTAACTTTGTGGTGTTAGTCCTCATCTGAATCCCAAAGTCCTGTTATACTGTGCTGTACATCCAGCACTTGCTCTTTAATTATTGCCATATATATGTATAATCTCCTGAATTGTATTTCAATCGCCTTAAAGTCAGGGACTGTATCATTAATTTCATATAAGATAAATGACAAATTTGCAAAATATATTGGTGTGTGTGTCCTCCTAAATCCTTAATACTATACAATTGTCACAATAGTCACTGTCCAGACCATCTTTGCTTTCCCTTTAAGCAGGCAAATGATTTACTTCACTTAATGTGAGATCTCTTTGTTGTCCAGTGCTAGGTAAGCTGGACTAAAACAGAGCCACAGGCCAGACTCTGGCACCTAACTTTGAATTATTAGAACCTCTCTTTGGATGAAAGAATAAGATAATGGCCACCACAAGAGTTTTGGAGAAGCAAAGGCAAGCAATGGTAAATCTTTGGAGAACTTGGTTGGCTTGGATCAAACACAGGTGCATCCCATATCCAGGGAGAGGCCAGAAAGGGGGAAGGAAAAAGAGGAAGATGCTGATATCAACAATTCCTTTTAGCAGAGTGTATTGAGCCTGAATAGACTGAGAAGGCTATTTTTAAAAGCCCTTTACTTTGAGCCTGATTTATAGGCAGACACTAAAAATATTAATAAGTAAAAATGGTGCTGATCCATGAACATGATGAGCTCTCAATTTCTGGAGCCACAAGGTGACAGACTGCTGTGAAGATGCTTGCATCTTCATAATATCCTGGAGGGATCCAACTTTAAAGAAGAAAACATTGGTATTTGAAATCCCAGTTTGGCATTTAACAGTGTTAAGTCATTCTGTTACATTGGCATCACATAAATAGCCTTAAAAAAAAGAATAAAAAAACCCAGATTGTACTACACATCACAGAAGCTTTAATATAGATGCTTTAGGCCCAAGGGAAATTATTCCTATGTAAATTATTTCCCTGATATTGGCTTTCTTCTCAGTCCCCTAATCCCAACTTGCATATAGCTATATTGATACAGGTCAGAGGTTGATAAAAAATGACTGTATTATCATGGCAAAGGCAAGAGAAATAATGTCTGAAGTAGTGTATCACTGGGGGAAATTTAATCAAGGAAAACAAGAATTGGCAAAAAGAATTGTTTCCAAACCAATTTACCAACCTATTCTTGCCAGGAAAACCAGGTGCAGTCCTTAACCATGTGACTTGGGTACACCATTATAATAATTAAAAATAGAAAAGTCTGAGCATGGTATAACTGCTTTGGAAAAAGTTTGGCAGTGTTTAATAGAGGTAAAGATACACATACCTTAATGACCCAGCAATTCCATTCCTAGGTATAGACCCTACAGAAACGCATGCTTACGTGCCCCACAAGAATGTAAGAATGTTCACAGCAGCATTCCTTGTAATAGCCTTTGTGGAAATAACCCAGTCAATTTACAGCAAAAGGGATAAACAAACTGTGGCATAGTCTCACAATGGAATACCACAAACCCATGACATTTTAGGCACATTTCAGTATGTTTGTTACATTTCAAAACTTTTAAAAAGAACAAAAAATGGGAATAGCATATTTTAGGTTTCTTCACAAGATTATCTTTGCCCTACACATTGTCAAGGGAATTTAACAATAAATCCGTTGTAGTATTTCTATGTGTTTTTAAGTTGAACTCCTATCCACTTTTAATCCTTGAAAATATCTGTTTACTAAACAAAGTGATTACATTTCCAAATAAGACTTAATAAGGCAAGAATTAGATCATTGAAATCTTTTTATTTATTAATTAATTTTAATTTTATTTACTTTGAGAAAGAGAGAGAGAGTACAAGTAGAGGGGAGGGGCAGAGAGAGGGAAAGAGAGAATCCCAAGCAGGCTCCGCACTGTCAGCACAGAGCCCGACCCAGGGTTCAAACCCACAAACCATGAGATCATGATCTGAGCCGAAATCAAGAGTCAAACACTTAGCTGACTGAGCCACCCAGACATCCCTAGAACGTGGAAGTCTTTTTAAAAATTAAAATTATCACTGTCTTCAATCCAAAAGGAGAGAAATAAAAGTAATGTTTGGAAACTATCACTTGAAAGCGTTACAAGGATTTATATTTCTAGACTATTCGACAGGGACCAACTTGTGAGACCAAGAGCTCTTGTGTGCCCTTTTCCTTTTAGTTGATGATTCATCTCAAATCTCTTACTCTACTGCTATCTGATCTTCCTCTGATGGACACAAGCATGAAAAGTGCCTGGGTCATTGATCTAACCACAGGCTTGAGAGAGGGACACTCAGAGTCCCAGACCCTGCCGGGCTGCCATCTTACTAAGTATCCACAAGCAACACTGACTCCAAGTTTCACTGTTCATTAAATTGAGGTCATAACCTTCTTAGCCTGCTTTGTTCTCTCAGCATATGAAATCATTATTGCAAAGCCAAAAAAATTTTTCAATTAAAAATGTCTACTTTTACGCGTAGATTTTAACACATTCATGAGAGAGTGTTTTATTTTTCAGCTTTCATGTTTTTGACATTTTCAAGGATTTTTATTCTATATTCATTAAAATAAAACTGACCTCACTGGCTCTCCTTTCTCCTAATGGGGGTAGATTTCAACACTATCAGTTTTAGTTTTTAGCTTGTGCAGGGTTTTTGGCATCTTCAAGGATTTTCATTCTTTTATTCATTATCAGAGTGACTTCACTAGCTCTCCCCTTTCCTTCCTACATTCCCTGGAATTTGGAACTATATTTGTGGGTGACAGAGAGCAAGCAAGAGAATTTATACCTGAGAAAGAGGGGAGGAGACAGATCAGTCACAGAGATGCAGGTTGTTTAAAGGTGGATGTACTTTCAACTTGAAAGCCTTGGCATGAGACACGACAAGGCCAGAAAAAGACGTCACTTTACAACATAAAATAAGACTGTGACTCTGTACATTTTTTCAGTGTGTTTACTTATACATTAGATAGAGACATTTCCCCCTTCTTTTAAAATGAAAGTAGTAATGTCAAGCTGGGAGAGATCCAAGGAAAATAAAGTTATGCAGAATGGATTCAGAGAAATTATAAGAAATTCCTAATGTTTTAATATAGAGAGTCAAGATATTTGATCTATAGAAAGAGCTCATGGATCAAAAACAAACAAGCCTAGATTTTCCTTTCTAACTACAATCATTTTTGAGTTGCAGATAACTTTGAGGGCCTAAAGAAATTTATGAATAGTACTTCACCCCAGAAAAATATACATAGACAAAAAATTTTACATATGCTATCAGCATGAAGATACTGAAGCCCATTCACCTATTGCGACTGATGGGCGAAGCTCAAGAATAATGCCCGAGGCACTTGAAGCTTAAAAGATGCAGATATCAGGAGACATCCCCTTTCCCTCCTGAGCAAATGGGACAGGTGTTCTATTATTTTTATTATATCGTATTATCATTATTGTTAAGGGAGCAGTAAGGAGGGAGAACAGTCCCCATTTTTCCAGCTATGTTTTCCAGCTGTGTGAGCTGGGCTATTATGGTAAATGACAGTTGTGCTCCTTATTGCCCCAGATTGCCCATTGTGAAAAAAAAACCCTGTGGATGTGAGCAAAGCAAGAATTTCAACTCTCTGGCTAGCCTCACTCAGGGACTGCTAAGCCTCATGGTGACATGTCAATGGGAACTTGTGGGGTGGGGCCATGGAGGTCATTTAGGTCCCAGGGAGTTTCCAAAAATGGCTTCCTGTATGTTACCCTAGCATAAATCTGCTTGTGTGACTCTGCTACTCTGTCTACCTTCATTTTGCTCCATGGATCCATTTGTATCATCAACTCGCTGACTCTCTGAATCACAGCTTAGCTTTCCAAATCTGGTTGCTTCAGGTGATCAGTAGGCTTTGTAGATGGGCTCTTTTAGAGTCAGATTCTCTCCCCTGAGCTAATTGGCTTTGACTACCATGGACTTGAAAGAAGTGTTTCAGAAGGTGGCTGGGAACAGCCAGCCTTCCGAAGTTTGTCTTGTCCACCATTTTGCCCAAAGATCTCATAATACTATATAAAAATAATTCCAAATATATAGCTGTAAGATCTCATAATACTATATAAAAATAACTCCAAATATATAGCTGTGAGAAATGAGAAAGTTTGATTTCAGCTCCTAATGATTTTGGCCAGCATTTCCCAGACTGTGTGGAGGAATGAGATTCTTAGAGGAGAAAAGAGTTTTGTAGTTCAACAAGTTGGGAAGTACTATATACTCTAGTCCTCATCTGAGGATTTATAACACCCACCAGCTTACGAAAGATACTTGGAAACCCTGAGATAAAGAAGCCTGTTTAAATGTATTTGACCCAGCACTTCTCAGTACCCAAATATGTATGATCATAACCTTCCTCTCATTTTTTTCCAGCTGTGTAATAACAACTCATGGAAATAGTGTTCTATGGAAGAAACTTTGAGAAGTATTGATTTAGGCTAAAATGCATCACCGGAAAATTGCTACGTTTAGTGGAAAAAAAATTCTACTTTGAAGGAGTATGTACAGAATGGACTCTTTCATTTTTTAAAATTAAATGTGCATTAAAAACTTTAAAGATAAAGAACTACATACCAGCTGCTATTATCTCCAGGCAGTGGGTTAAGCCGGCTTTTGTTAATTTTTTTTTAACGTTTATTTATTTACTTTGAAAGAGATAGAGAAAGAGAGCAAGCTCGGTAGGGGAAGAGAGAGAGAGAAGAAAGAATCCCAAGCAGGCTCTGCACTGCGAGTGCAGTCCCCAATGAGGACCTCAAACTCACGAACTGTGAGATCATGACCTGAGCCAAGATCAAGAGTCAGACGATTAACCGAATGAGCCACCCAGGCATCCCTTAGGTGGCTTTTCTTTACCTTCTCTCTCTCTTTTCCTCTGTCTCTTTGAAAGTCTTTCCATGAGCATTTGCCACTTTTGTAATAATAAAATATATTTTATTTTTTAATTTTATTATTATTTTTAATTTACATCCAAGTTAGTTAACATATAATGTAATAATGATTTCCAGAATAGAATTTATGATTCATCACTTACATATAACACCAAGTGCTCATCCCAAGTGTCTTCCTTAATGCCCCTTGCCCATTTAGCCTTTCCCCCCTCCCAACACTCCTCCAGCATTTTTAAAAGGACAAATGCTTACTGAACTTTGAGGGAGAATACTGTTTAGCCTGTTTGGGTAAAAGTGAAAGTGAGTTCAGGAGAGATGAGGGGGTAAAACATTTTCCTGCCTTTTCCATTCTCAACCCCATTTGGCCTGTACTTTGGCAAATGAGACATAAGTGGGAAAATAATGAGAGAAAAAGTTGATTCAAGTATTTCTGAGTTTTTGCAACAGTTACACTGGAAGCAATGGAAAGTGCGGACAACAAGGGATTCACTTCATTTCAAACACTGCCTTGAGATAAATGAGCGATAACCCCAAGACCTTTAAGAAAGAGCCAAAATATAATTGCCTACTATTAGGAAGGGGATTTGACAGAAGAAATTAGGGCTCATGGAGCAAGACGGCAAAAAGGGTTAACAAAATTTCTTCAGACAAGAGAGTCATTGAGCCATCTTGTTACTGTTGTTTGGGTCATTGCTTTTGACTAAGAGTTATAGAGTGAATTTACCCCAAATGTTATTGCTACAGGTAAATGGTCCAGGCTCTGTAACAAACTGAGGTGAACTGAAGTTCTCGCCAAGTTACACTTTCTGACAGTGCCAGGCTCAGGCAGAATTCCAAAAGCAGTGAGGCCAGTCTTCACCATCATCCTTTTTCCCAAACCACAGATGTCTACAACTCCATGCTTGCTTCTGCATGCACCCCACCCCCCCACCCCGCAGTCAGTCCTTCCTAAGTACTACCCTAAGTTCTAGAACCCAACTCCCTGACTGTTTTGTATGGCCCAAGAGCTAAGAATGGATTTCACCCTTTCAAACAGTTGGAAGCAATTCAAAGAATAATATTTCATGACATGTGAAAATTATATGAATTCAAACTTCAGTATCCCTGAGGGAACACAGCCATGTCCATTTGTTTGCCTACTGTCAATGGCTACCATCTCGCTACAGTGGCAGAGTTGAGTAGTTGTGCCAGAGACTATATGGCCTGGCCTGCCTGGCCTAAAGTATTTACTATCAGGCCTTTTTTTTTTTTTTTTTTTTTTTTTAACATTTATTTATTTTTGAGACAGAGAGAGACAGAGCATGAACGGGGGAGGGGCAGAGAGAGAGGGAGACACAGAATCGGAAGCAGGCTCCAGGCTCTGAGCTGTCAGCACAGAGCCCGATGCGGGGCTCGAACCCACGGACCGCGAGATCGTGACCTGAGCCAAAGTCGGACGCTTAACCGACTGAGCCACCCAGGCGCCCCTACTATCAGGCCTTTTACAGAAAAAGCTTGACAACTCCAGGCCTCGTCCACTGTTTCCTCAAATTCATTTTGTAGAACCTTGCCAAACTCTGAGATGCCCTCAAAAGACAGAGCCCCAAGTAGCAGATTCTTTATGTTATATGCCCCAGTTAGAGAGAGCTCATGCACATTAGCTTATCAAATCTCTGAAGGGCACTAGAGTTTAAAACATAAGTGGAGCCTTGTGTTTCCCAGCCTCATTTGAAGATGTATCTGGGTTCTCCAAATAACGCCCATCAATATGCCTGTAAATATCCCAAGAACACATCTTTGGAAGTATCACTCTAGATCAATTCTTCCTCTTGCCCTATTGAAATGTATCTGTCATGTTCCATTCCTTCAGGTCCACACCTGAAAGCTATTGCTTTGGAGCTAAGAGAAGGATCTTACAGATTGAGTACTATGTTTCTCAGTTTATATATTTTGATATGGTCCTTACCTATGAGCCTTCCTCAATCATAAAATGGAGGTAATGACAGTCTTCTTGCATATCACATGACAGTGTTGTGGAGTACACGATGGGTTTTTAATTATCAGAACTACTATACAGAACTAAGACGTTATCATTATCACCTCAAATCAGAAGATCCGCAACAATCTGTTAGAGTCTCTTCAACTCCATTTTTCCTCATTCAATTATTTCTGTATGTTACTGCCAAATTAATTTCCTAAAACTACACTTAAAAAAATGTCACTCCTCTACTCGATTACTCACAAATGCTCCTTATTGCTGAATGCAGTGTTTTAAAATTGAGTTCTGTAGAGCCATAGAGTTCCATGTGGCTGACTCAGGTCCCCTAAGGATAGGAAGGGTAGACCTTGGATCTCCCACTCACTCTTTAACTGTCTTGTATATTGGAATTTCCAAATAACATTTCACTTTAAAAAGTGTTTAGCTGCTAAAAATATGTTAGAAAACTAGTACACCCAAGTTTATCTCTCCTGTGTGATTTTTAAAATTCCAGACCTAACTGAATTTCCCATATCTTTGCAATAGTTATCTTCCTTTCCAGCTGGATATTGATAGGATTGGCTCCCTGTGAGGGTAGATCAGTGCTGCATCTGCACACTATTTCTGGGGACATCAAGAAGGAGAAGGCAACAGAGAGTGAGAGATTTATGCAGGACACACACACTGACAGAAGCGTTGCCCCCAGAAGGGGTCAGCCATCTCAACTATAGACCAAACAGATATGTTGCTCTATTCTTCACTCAAACAGATCTCAGGTTGCAAGGAGAAGCTGAAGGGGAGGAGAGGGAGTCTGGGTGTATGAGAGACGAGAGAAGGGGAGCAAGGCAGTAATGCATGGATTTTGAGAGGTATGGGTAATAGCAGACCTTAAATCTTGGTGCAACCCAGGCCATTAACCAACACCATGTTAAATGAGTTAGCACATGAAAATTATTTACAAATCACTGGGACATAGTGTTATATGTGTTAAGTATTATTATTATTTAGGGGTACCACTGTTGTTTTTATTCAGTGTGGGGCACAGAAGAAATAGGGATGTAGCTCCCAAGAAAATGTTAGCTGGAATTAGACAAGATGCTGGAACTGTTTAAGTTGATGCCTCCCCCTGCGTGGTCTTATCTCTCTGTACCCTGTTTAGTTCTTTCAAAGCACCTACCACAATTTGTGTTTATATATTATTTGTGGGTTTTTGTCTGTTTCTGGCTTATTATATGCTTTCTCCTTCAGATATTTAGACTCTATGAAGACAAAGTCTGGGTCTGTTTTATTCACCATCTTATACCCAGTGTCTAACACAATGCCTGGCATGGTGGGCATTCAATACATAATTATAGACTGACTGACTGAGTCAATCCCAATCAGGTAAAGAGAAGACTTCCCCCAAATGCCACAGCCTCAGTGGGTGAAGTTGGAAAAAATTTTGATGCCCAAACATTCCAGGTAAAAGGGACCCAGAAGGTCAGGCTGAAATCCCTGGGTACTTCAATCTTAGATTATGGAGCAGGGGAAATTGCAGCCCAATGACAGGTGGGGCTAGAACTCTGGACATACAGCTAAGGGAATCTGTTGGAGCCGCTGAGAAAGAGTAGCAGCAGCTTGCGGGTGTCCAGAGTCTCCTTGCCAATAGATAGGATGGGGCTAGGAGAAAGGCTCCAACTGAGTGATTTGCTCAAGGTCTCTGATAAAACCTGCACACTTCTTCATAACATGCTCTTCTGTCTCTTTGACACAAACTCAAGCAGTATTCTCTATGCCTTGTAGCTGATTCCAAACTCTATTACCTTTAAGTGAATGATTAATTTTGAGCTATAGATCAAACTTTAGTGATAGGGATTTTGGAAGTTTAGGGATGCAAATTACATTCTTTATGTGGTCTGGGTTCTTAACCAATTGATAAATAATAGCAAGGAGCCAAGTAAAGCACTGAACAACATTTGCTTATTACTCATAAGGTTGAATTAAAGAACGTGGTAAATCCTCCCCCGCCTCCCCCTTCTGATGTAGGGATCCATAGGATCCTAACTCACCCATCCAGATACAGAAAACTTGGAAGATAGGGTCTGCCAATCTAGGCTGCACTCAGTTTTCTTTCCACATGAAGACAAAAAGCACAAGCTCCAACTACCTATTGTATATATCTCGCCTTAGGGTTTCTTTTAAGGGAGAAAAACAGCCTTGTCTGAATTTCAGTAAAGTGGCTCTGGAATACCTTGTTCCTTGGGGAGAAAAGGAAGAGGGAGTGTGGAATGAGGATCAGAAGTAGTCCTTTAGGGACGCCTGGGTGGCTCAGTTGGTTAAGCATCCAACTCTTGATTTTGGCTTGGGTCACGATCTCATAGTTTGTGAGACGTCCAGATGTCCAGCCCCATGTCCAGTTCCTCACTGACAGTGCAGAGCCTGCCTGAGATCCTCTTTCTCTACCCCTCCCCTGCATGCTCTCTCGCTCTCTCAAAAATAAATAAATAACTTTAAAAAAAAGTAGTCCTTTAATACTTCCTCCTTCTGATGACTGGCACTGAAATTCTCTCATGAATGTATGTGGAAAGGGAACCAAAGTCTCTCTTCCACATGTACATTTCCCACACATCTATACACACACATTTGTTTCATTGTCACTCCTCTCAGTTATCAACTATTTCAACATATGTGACACATCGTATTTTCCAAAAATGGCCACAACAATATCTCCCCTCCCACATTCTCTTGTCTTTTAGGACTTTATCATTCATTCATCAAAAGATGGGGTCTATGTCTTCTCCTTTTGAATCTGAGTGGGTCTTTTGACTAACTCAACCACAGTGTATGGCAGAAGTGACATCCTGACTTCCAAAGCTAGATCGTATGTCCTTCTATCTTGTCCTTTTAGGACACTCTGTCTTGGACACCCAAGACTGAAGCCCAAGAAGCTTGTTAAGAGGCCATGTGGAATGGAACAGAGTTCTGTGACCTATAGCCCTGGTTGAATTCCCACCAGACAACCAGCATCAACTTGCCTGTCATGTGAGTGGGCCATCTTGAAAGTATAGCATCCAGCTTCCAGTCAAGTTGTCCCAGCTGATGAGCCATCCCTGCCAAGCTTTGCCCAAATTTTAGACTCAAAAGCAAAATAAATGGTTGTTTTGGAATGGTCTGTCACAAAGCCACAGACAACTGGCATAATATCGAACCAATATAAATCTTAAAGGCAGCAGTACCAAAGATGAACTATAAGAAGAAGGATGAAGCATCTTACCAGATAACATGAATGAGTTTGAGTACGAAAGAACAGATCTCTCCATAAAGCAGACCAACTAGTGTTTGATTATCAATATAATCAGCACACTCTACTACCCCAAGTTTCATAATAAAAAAAGGTGTGGGGGAACTGCTACAATAAGCTTCTGTACCTGGGAACTTTGTAAAAGGGATTTCTCTCTGCTAGGGATAATAGATGAGGTGTAAGATGTCAGCCCTGAGCTTAAAACGTCTATTTTTTCCAGAGTGTCTCACAGTGGGAAATCTAACCACCTTCTTCAAATACCTCGCTCTTAGTCCCCAAATCCTGCCTGCACAATAGTTTCAAAAGACTAGCTGTACTTTTTGACTCATGGGACTTCTGAAAGGCATGCAGCCTTTCTCCTGGGCCATTTGTACATCTTCCTCCCTTGCTTTCAAAATGGCCTTTTAGAGTCCCTAAAAGCTTTTGATAGATCAGAAAAGCTACAGAAATAGACTGTGTGAAAGCACCCCCAAGACTACAGTGGAGATGGTGCTATGAATGATTAGAACAAGAATAGGTCCAAGGGTTTATTGGGAATTCCAGAAGCATCCCAAGTCCAACCCTCCGCATGGACCAGAGAGTTCAGAGAGGCTTAGGACAATTGAGAAGAGAAGAATCCATGTTTAAGAGCTACCTTGTATAAATTTCAACCACTCTGAGGTTCATCATCATAATTTTTCCTCAGGAATGAAGCTGAGAACTCCCCCTGCCAATTCTTACCATGTAAATCATCTTTTTAAATCTTTTGTTTTTATCCAGGTCATTAGTTATGTAAAATGTCTAAATTCTCCTTAATAATTGTCTGTTGAAAAGGCCATATCTATCTATCTATCTATCTATCTATCTATCTATCTATCTATCATCTCTCTATATCTATCTATCTATCTATCTATTATCTACCTATCTATCATTCTGGGTTGGAGTTTTTTGGTGAACTTTTAAATTGAAATGTAACATATATAGAAAAAAATATACAAATCACAAGTGAGATGAGAGATGGACAGAATTTCACAAAACTCTCCTATACAACCACAACTGAAATAAACAAGTAACATTTCTAATACCCTAGAAGTTCCCTGATGTTCCCCCTCCCCCAGGTATTACTCAACCCCTGCCCACAAAGGGTGAGCAATATTCTGATTCCACTAAATGTCAGAATTTCATGTCCAATATGGTTCCCTTCATAAAACATTCCAGTGCAGTGCATATTTTATTTTGCTCAGGGTTACACTGATACCTTGGCTTACTTCCTCTTTCTTTCTGATTCATCCTCTTTATTGCCAGGTCATGAGATGTTGCCCTTAGATTTCTCCTAGAATTCAGTGGAGAATGATCTGGTGAGCAAAAACAAAGAATTAAATGTCAAGGCTGGAGAGATCTTACAGATAGATCATCTGGTTCAAATACAATTTCTCTCAATTTATAGAAGAGAAAACTATGGCTCAGGATGACTAAGTGGGTAATCTTTGATCACACAGCTAGGTAAAGAAAGCTGGGATCTTTTCCTCTTTTTGCTACACAGCTACATATACCTAAGGAAGAGGTGAAAACCCAACTAACATGTTAAGCTGGGACATTGTCCCTATGAAAAGAAAGCAGACCACCCATGCTTACTCAATAGAGTCAAACCCTTTTCCTTTATGGGTCTCTTTGAAACATTTTATCGTATCAGAACAGTTTTTGAGCCCAAGTTGATAGAACTTATATTTTTCTCGCATTCATTCATCTTCTCATTAATTTCCTCACTTGCTTAACAAACATGCATTGAATATTGATTGTGTGACAAGTATTGTTCCATGCCCTAGAGATACAACAGTCAATAAAAAGGAGAAAATCCTTGTCCTCATGCAGCTTACATTCTAATGGGGAAGACATCAAGAGATAAGACAAATAATAAAATACATTGTGTGTTTGGTGTTATGAAAAAACAGTAGGGAAGTGAATGTTGGAGGATAAGGTGAGCTGAAGTGTTCTTTTGAAGTAGGTAAGCAAAAGTTTCACTGAGATGATACATAAATTGATTCCTGAAGGCGGTGAAGGAATAAACCATGCATATATCTGAGGGAAAAACGTTCTAGGCAGAGGAAATACCTAGTACAAAGGCTCTGAGATGGGATTGTGCTTAGTGTGTTCAAGGAGTAGCAAAGAGACTAGTGTGGCTGGAGCAGAAGGATCAAGGGAGAGAGTAGCAGGAGAGGAGGGTAGAGAGGTAACAGGGACCCATATGTGCCACCAAAAAAAAATTTATTCTACTCTTAGAACAATGGGGAGCCATTGAGGGTTTGGGTCAAGGAACGCCATGATATGACTAATGGTTAATAGTATCACTCTGGTAACTGTTGAAAAGTCTTTAGGGAGATGAAGTAGAGGAAAGGATTCATAACAGGCTATTGTGATAATTTTGGGGGGAAATCTTGGAACCAGTGTGATGACAATGGAGGTGGTAAGAAGTGGTTGGATTCAAGATATGTTTTAAGGTTAGGACCAAAAGAATTTGGTTAACACACACACAAAAGTGAGTCTACATGTGGTGGTTTTTAAAAAATAACAGCCCCAAATCCTTTAATACCTCACCCGTCTTGAGAGTCTATGTCTCCTCTCCTTGATGGGCTTATGACTATTTTGATCTTTAAAGTACTGGAAGTGATGTTTGGTGACCTCTGAGGCTAAGTCATAAAGGCCACATGTTTTCTTCTTGGTCTTTTCAAATGCCTCTTCCTTTTTGGAACCCAGCTATTTTACTGTAAGAAATCTAAGCAACATGGAGAGGTTAAGCATAGGTACCCCAGTTGATAGTCCCAGGTGAGCCTAGCCTTT
The DNA here is from genome assembly GCF_018350155.1 of Leopardus geoffroyi. NCBI lineage: Eukaryota > Metazoa > Chordata > Mammalia > Carnivora > Felidae > Leopardus > Leopardus geoffroyi. The sequence goes on from NC_059333.1 coordinate 129,976,746, forward strand.
GCGTGATCCCAGGCCAGGCACCAGAGAAAGTGAAGAATCTCCTACATGATTCTCCTGAGTCATTTAAGTCTTCTCAGCTGAGGCCTCTGACATTATGGAGAAGAGATAAATATTTCCACTGGGCTTTTCTGAATTTCTGACCCAGAGAATCTATGAACACAACAAATTGTTTGTTGTTTAAGTCACTAAGTTTATCAAGTTTGTTACATAGCAGTAGATAATGACAACACAGACTCCCAGCAGGAACACTTTCAGTGCAGAATATTAAGAACAATCTTCTCACCCAGATTACAGTTGATTATATTGTTGCACAAAACCTACTGGGCAGGTGTCCAAGTTCTAGGGACAGTAACTGTGCCATCATTATCCATATGTAAGTATATTAGGAATGGGTAATGGCCCTGAATTCACTATCTCCCACTTACCAATGATGAAACCCCTGCCAAATACTCAAGAAGCCAGATTGAACAGATGCATTCAGCAATCTGGTTTTTCCCTTTATTAGCATTAATTACGATCATTTTGCTTTTACTGGCTTTATTTTTATTAATATCTCCTCAAATGAGCCAAAAAGAGAAAAGAACAAATGCCTTCATATATGGGCTGGTTTCCACAGGCTCAATGAGACAAGTGAGGCATGTCTCAAGATAGACGCAATTTACTCTCCACATACCCAGCACTTGTGTCAGAAATTGGGAGGGACCACGATTCACACTGATCGAGGAGCACTTCATGTGTGGACTCAAGATCATCTACCAGACTATGTTCCAGTTTGGGATCATGATTCTTGGCCCATCCTCCATCACTGAGCCATGGAAGCAAGCTACTCACCAACTTCTCTGAGTCTGTGTCTCCTGCTGAAAGAAAAATCTACTGAATGATGGCAACCAGCATTGTCTTATGATCTCAGGGCCCAAAGGAAGACATCAGACAATAGTTCTGCTATAAATAAAATAGATTGGTTCTAGTTCTTTTGTGGTTCAGTAGTCATATGAAGCTACATTTTTATTTATCCATCCATCTATCCATCTAATAAACACTTATCAAGAAAGTCTTGTATGCCAGGCCCTTTGCTGAAGGCAATAAATACACGAGATGAAGTCAGGACAGACTCATTTTCAAGGCTCAGCCCAAGTACCATTCCCTCTGTAAAGCTGTGGTAGCAACAATTTACTCAATTAATTTTCCTCCTATGCTCTCTGGAAAACTAACTTTCCAGCTTTCCTTATGGCTACATTTGAGTCCTGTGACTGAATTCTGGCCAATCGAAAATTTGGGAAATGTGATATTTGTATGACAACCTTAGCTATAAACCCTTTTCCTTCTGTGGTGACCTTAGAGATCACGTTGAAGATGCTGAGCTCACATGATGGAAGAAGAAACCTGAGTCCTTGCATGCCCCAAGGAGCAGAGCTACCCTGCTGGCCACACTGAACTGTGACAGATTCAAACAATGAACTTTTATTGTGTGAAGCCACTGGGATCTAAGCTGTTCGTCCTTTACTTATTCACTCCCTCCCTGCACCTACCCCATGACTAGTACAAAAGTTTTTCTAATTGTCACATGATTCAGCGTCCACTTGGGAGACAGAAATCATACCAGCTTTTTTTTAATTGTGGTAAAATGCACATAACATAAAATTTACCATCTTAGCCATTTTTAAGTATACAGTTTGGCAGTAAGTATATTCACATTGCTGTACAACCAATCTATAAATTTTTCCTCTTGCAAAGCTGAAATCTATACCCATTAAACAACAACTCCCATGTTTCTCTCTCCCTAGCCCCCGGAAACACCATTCTACTTTCTGTTTCTACGAGTTTGACCATTCTAGATACCTCATATAAGTGGAACCATGTGGTATTTGTCCTTTTGTGAATGACTTATTTCATAGTATAAGTTTCCCAAGGTTCATTCAGAATGTTGAAAGTGTCAGGATTTGTTTCCTTTTTAAGGCTGAATAATATTCCATTGTGTGTATACACCACATTTTGTTTGTCCATTCCTCTGCTGGTGGACACTTGGGTTGCTCTACCTCTTGGCTATTGTGAATCATGCTGTTGTGAACATGGGTGTACAAAGATCCCTTTGAGACCCTATTTTCAATTCTTTTGGATATATACCCAGAAGTGGAATTGCCGGATCATATGGTAATTCTATTTTAAAATTTTTTGAAGAACCACCATACCATTTTGCTTCGTGGCTGCACTTTACCAACAGTGCACAGGGTCCCAGTTTCCCAACTTCACCCAACATCACACCTGTTTTTTTTTGAATGAAGAGAATGTAATATAAAGAATTGTTAATTAGGTAACTGAAAGAGTGAAAAGGAAATTCTAAGCTTTTGAGAAGGTGACAGTTGCAGAAGGCAGCTAACCCTGGGGCTGAGGGAATGAAGGGAAGAGGCAGGGATTGTTAAGGTCTAGAGACTTAGAAGAGGTCCTGTGAGGCTGGACCAGACCCCTGAGGAGTGGGCACAAGCTGGCTAAGTAGTTCTGGTGCCTCTGAGAGGGGACAGTGAGGCTGGTTCTGTTCTATTAGACAGACTGCAAACTGGATTCAGCTGCCACCCCAGGAATGAACTGCCATTGTCAAAGTGCTGCTGCTAGGGCAAAGCAGCATTGCTGGAGTGATGCTCACAGCAACAGAAAGCAAGCAGGTGAAGCAAATCCTTTTCCCCTCAGCCTTCCAGTCTTCTTCTAGTGCCCCCTATTGGCAGAGCCTAAGAAAGAGCAGCTGGAAAAGCAGACCGACAGTTTGAGAGTCCCGGCCTCAGCATCAAGAATACAGGAGGGTGGGTTTAAAGCTGAGAGAGCAATCATTTAATAACTGGCCCATCACACCAGGGAGTCACTTCTTCTCTGCACAACACTCAGCACTTTGTCTTCTTTCTTGTATGGCACATATCACCTTCTACCTGCAATGTGAGTTCTCTGATTCAAACATAAATTCCTTTAGGAGCGAGATCAGTGACTGTATCATTTCTGTATACCTTCTCAATGACCCCCAAAGGCTCGCACAATAGTTATACATAGCTGACATATAGTAACTTTGTTGAATGAATGAATTGGGTCTCAAATGAGTAAAATGGCAGTAATTAGGAGGAAGACTGAAGTGAGCACAGGGGGCATACAACCGTAATGAAAGTCCACTGCAGATATGTGGATTAAATGGAATTGGAGGTGAAATACTCATAAATGCTTGTGGGAAGCAGGTTCACATGAACTTTGTGGAAATGCTGTATGATTTCATTGGAGGTGTCCTGAAAACATGCACTTATTTTGGTATTGGTTCCTCAACTCTGGCAAGAAGACAGGTGAAGAGCAGGACACTCTTCACAGGCAGACCTGGTCCTCCCAGAGTCTGTCTCTTCATGCTCTACTCAGAATACTCCTGACCTGTTCTCAGACTCTAAGCAGTAAGATCTGGCAGAGACCTTGGAGAGTTGGTGGTCCTATTGTTATTCCTGCTTAACAAATTACCCCCAGACTTAGTGGCATAAAACAACGATTTTGTTATGTTCATGGGTGCTGCGGGTCAGAAATTTAGAAAGGACACAGTGGAAATGGCTTTTCTGTGCTTGAGGATGTCTGGAGTCTCACCTGGGAAGACTGTGAGTGGAGGAGACGTTACGGGTGAGAACCCAATAACCTGGGCACATCCTTACTTAAATGTCTAATTGATGTTGATGCTGACTGTATGTTGGGACCTCAGCTGGGGCTGTTGACCCTGATACTTACCTGTGACCTCCCCCAATGGCCTGGGCTTCCTCCCAGCAGGGAAGCCTCAGGATAGTCAGGCTTCCTACATGGTGGCTCAGGAGCCATGCAGTGCTGCTTCTGTATTCTTGTATTGGACACAATTGACTCACAAGCTCACCCATATTTAAGGCAGGGGAGGGCCTGGTTTTAATGAATGTCTTTATGGTCAATTGTAGAAAAGCACGTAGGATGAGCAGTATTCTTGTGGACGTCTTGGAAAATACAATCTGCCACAGCTGTTAAATCCATCCTCCATGTATTCCAGATGAGGAAGTGAAGGCCTGAAGAGCTTGGGAAGCATCTTGCAAAGATCCTTCAGTCCATTCTCAGGGGTATCAGAGATCCCAGTTGTATTGCTTTGCTAAGGCTGCTGTGACAAAATTCCACAAACTGAGTGTTTTAAACAACAGAAGTCAATTCTCTCACACGTCTGGAGGCTAAAAATGTGAGTCCCAGGCTTCAGCTTAGCCAGACTCTCTCTGACAGCTCTAGGGGGGAATTCTTCTTGTCCTGTTCCCGGCCTCAGGTGGTTCTCAGCAATCCCTGGAGTTTCTTGGCTTGTAAATACCTCACCCCAATCTCTGCCTCATCATCACCTCAGAGCTTCCCTGTGAATCTCCACACCATCTTCCCATTGTGCATGTCTGTCTCTGTGTCCAAATTTTTCCTTTTCATAAGGACACCAATTATATTGGACTAGGGGCCACCCTAATGAACTCATTTTAACTTGATTACCTCTGTAAAGGCTGTATTTCCAAATAAAGCCACACTATTAGGAATTAGAACTTCAACATATATTTTGGGTGGGGACACAATTCAACCCATAACACCATCATTTATGAAGCCCATGGGACAAGGAGAACTTAGAGATTTATACCAACTAAGGCTGAGAAGCACCACCCACAGTTGTACTAAGGGAATTTCTCTGCCAAGTGAGCTTGGGCCAAGACTCTGAAGGTATTTCAAAGAGGAAGGGGGACTGAGATTGTTTTAACTGCTGCCTTTATGTTACTTAAAGACTGATGAAAAAAAAATAATGGTGGGCAGCAAGTGCCATCAGAGAGGATCCCAGTGATTCCAGTAAGAGATCAAATGCAGGAGCCAGTCCCCCGCCCCCCACATCTAAAGGGTGATGATCAAACTGCAGAAGCAGCTTGGGCCCCAGTCATGCCAGCCTGTGGACACACAATCCACTGACAAGCAGAGGGGGCTGGTGTAGGAGATGAAGAAGGGCAAAGTTGTTCTTTCACCCCTGGCTTGGAAAAGTGAAAAGTGGCCTTCCTTTTCATCAAAACAGTGATGTGAAGCAGATGATTCAGAGATAATGGGGCCCATGGGACTTTAGCAGAGCTAGAAGGAGCTCCGGATATGAGGGAAACTGTATTTTACCTCACCTATCAGTGGCTTCCCCTCCAGAATTTAGGGGAATACAGAATAGTTTACACTATTCACCAATAGCAACATCATTAAATAAAGAATTGTTGCTATTTATTTTTTTTTAATTTTTTTTAACATTTATTTATTTTTGAGAGACAGAGAGAGATAGAGCATGAGCAGGGGAGGGGCAGAGAGAGAAAAGGAGAGAATTGTTGCTATTTATTAAGGGGGCTACCAAGGACACACCCGTGTTGTGTGGTTTATCTATACTACCTGTAGCTTTGCTCGTATACCCTCCAGTTCCTTTTTTGTTTTCTTGCACACTGGCCTCTGGTGTAGCTTTTACTCCCTAAAACTGCATCCTTTCGTTGGAGGGCTGCCTTCAGGCTGCCAGGGCCCACTTTTCCAGCCACAGGAGGAGCTGGAAGTGCTGGGGAATTTACATAGGGGGTAGGCAGGAGCAGGCTTTAACCTAATGACTCACAGGTGTGGGAATGTAAAGCTGTAGGGGTGTAAATTCCCCAGCTCCCTCACTCCCTCTCTGTGTTGTTACCTTATGCTCTCCTCTATAAAAACTCTGTGGGATTGACTTGGACTTACTCCCTGTAAGATGCAACTTGTCTTCCTTTCCCTACCTGTCTCAATGTCCCACTTCTCTACTAGTTTTGACCAACAACAGTCCCTTCACATGCATTCCAATGTCAGGGTTTGTTTCAGGGTCTGATTCTAAGACACCACCTTATGGGACTTCCACACCCCCTCCCACAAGGTAGACAGGAACATCCCTATTCTGAAACCATGGAAACTCTGGCTGTGAGTGAACCTGCCCCCAGTCACATCATATGTTAGTAGCTGTCTTGACTTTCAAACTTTCGGGTTACCTTTTACATACATCATTTTAGCTGCTATGGAGCTCCAAAACTTTGGGCTTAATGAGACAGCATGTTCTCTTTGCAGGAAAAGCACTGCTTAGGCATTTGGTTGCATTTTAATTCTGCCACTTTGCCACCTTGGGCAAGTCACAGCCTCTCTGAGTTTCATAGCTTCATTTTCTTGCCTCTAAAATGAGATCGTCGTCTTGTGAAGCATTGTATGGCTTTCCTGGGAGAATGATTTGTTTCTGTGGTGGAATTTCTGTGGCACTTTGTGCATACTTGTGTTATGAACCATATCGCATATATCACACATGTTTTATTCACATGATACAGAGCTGGTACACTGTGCAGATTGTGAACCTCACAATCAGACAGACCTGGTTTCGCTGTTTAGTAGCTGTGTGACCTTGGACAAAGTATTTACCTCTCAAATCCAAGTTTTACTTACATGCAAAATAAAGATTGTCATACCTACCTCATATAGTTATATTGAGGATAAAGGCAAATATTTAACAAAAACAATGAGTAGATAAGTAAGCATTCAAAGAATCCTGCTATCCTTATCTCAGAAGCTTTCACTTTATAAACAACTCACGATATTATTTACTTCTACTTACATTTTAATTTGCCTAAAATAAAAATTATGACTCTAATAACAGACAGCTTAAGGAATGCTATAAATTACAGATTCCAGAGTAAAGGGCAAGCTCACTTTTTTCTGGGAGTTCACTCAAAGTAAACATTTGCCGTGTCACAGGCAAAAGTACTCCCCTCACCGAGGCCCAGCCTGCCAAAGAAGACAAACATATTTCATGTAGACCCAGCAGGTCTTCCATCTTCGGTCTGAGGTCATCTTATCTGCCCTCAAAAGCTTTTGTAAAGAGAATTGCGAAAGAGAAGGAAGTCCCAGCCTTTCCACAGGGCAGTCAATAAGCCAGGGCATATTAAGCTGCTTTCATTTTAGCAACCCTAAGTGTGTCAGTCAGCACAGTGGTCCTACGTCATCGCCAGGAGACAGAGGAGCCTGGAGCCCTGGGCCAGCTCTGAGGATGCTGACCAGCACGGATGGCCTCAGGACCTCAGTCCTATTTTGGCCTTGAATCTGCTCAGCACTTAAAGTTTTGTGCTTACGGGCACCTGAGTGGCTCAATTGGTTAAGTGTCCGACTTTGGCTCAGGTCATGATCTCAATTTGTGTGTTCGAGCCCCGGGTTGGGCTCTGTGCTGACAGCTCACAGCCTGGAGCCAGCTTCGGATTCTGTGTCTCCCTCTCTCTCTGCCCCTCCCCCGCTCACGTTCTGTCTCTCTCTCAAAAATAAATAAACATTAGAAAAAATTAATAAAAAAAATTTTGAGCTTGACTTTCTGCACTGCTGAAAGGCATCTGTCCTTCACTTTCCCCAGGTCTGGGTGGGGCTGGGGTGGGATATCAGAGTGCAGACCCAGCCTGAGCTGAATTCCCATCTCTCAACACACTTCAACATTCAATCAATGTGTATTGACTGAATGAGTGATTGAATGAATTGATGGGTAACTCATACCAGCTGGGTTTTGTTTATTCCACTGCTTATATTGACCTCCACCTCTGACATTGTCCTTCAGCACTTCTTAAATTTGGGCTGGAGAGCAAGGAGAAAATATAATTTATGAAGCCCCTACCACCTACACACTGCACTTTCTGTCACTTCATTCTCCCAGCAATTTTATTTTATAATGACAAAGGGAAGTTAAGAAAAATTAGGTAATTCTCCCAAGCCCCCACAGATAATGGGTGGCAATTTTAAGATTCAAACTCTAATTTTCTGACTTAGAAGTTCATGATCTCTCCACTATTCTGTGACATTTCTCAGAATTAGAGGTGCTGGTTGGTAGAGGAGAGGGAAAAAAGGCTATGGTGTCTGACCCTTGAGTTAAATTGTCTTTCTGTTGAATGGCATCCAAACCACTTCTGACAGATGGGGCCTCAAATTCCTGTTACAGATATTCTGGAATGGGGACAACTATTCAGTCCACAAAACTTGATAGAGCAGCCTCTACGTTCTTGGCACCATCTGAGGCAGATAAATTAGTCCCCAAGTCAGCTCTCAAGGAACTGCCCAGGAAACTCCCTTGACCTTTCTTTCAAGGGAATTATTAAAAATGAATCTGAGTAACTTTTTTTTTTGTAGCAGCAGCATCAGAAAAGCAGTGAATACCAAATAAAATGGATTTCATTTTAGACTTTTCATTCACACCCAAGGAATATGCACAGACCTAGAGATGGCTATCATATAGTTACAAGGCTGAAATTCCTAAAAATAGCCTCAGATGCTGACGATTCATGCCTCTGCAAAGCCTCAGATTGCCAACCCACATGTGCCTCTGTGTCGCTTCTCCTCTGCATCTTCCCCAGACAGGTCAAAGCTTTTACAGACCACAACCCAGCAGATTGTCAGGTAGGAGTTTTAAGGCCCCTTGGTTCAAAGATTCTACATGTAAGTCTCTGCAAGGAATAGCACTTGAATGTCAGCAATGGTTACTAGTCCCAAATAATTTCCTTTCTCCACCTGAAAAGGCTAACTACTGTCTCAAGAATTATATGCTGGGGTTAGGAGCAGTGTGGGAACTCTCATCCCGAGTACATTTTCCCCCCAAGCAGACTTTACTTTTCTGAAAAGGAGACATAAATGTGTGAAGCTTCTGGCCTTAATGAAAATAACCCCAGAGCGTAAAAGAATTCAGAAATTCAATTTTTACCTGGCTTTGGACATGTCACTGCCTCTCTGCTTCCATTTCTCATGCCTGGATTCTTATCCTTATCCATCTAACACCTGGGGTGAGATTTAGATTTTATCTAGGGCTACCTGACATCTCAGAGAGAATATATATATGGACAGTGTATTTCTTAGTGCTCAATGTGTATCTCTTTTTTTCAAATGATTAGACAGGAACTTCTCTATAATTTCTAAGAGTAATGAGGGTGGTGATATCACATAAACCTCATAGCCCCATCTTGCTCATCCCTAGGAGTTCCAGACTATTCATGGTTATGCACGAATGCTGTTCCACAGAGGATGCCATGTTCTCAACTGGAATGTCATTCATGTAATTCCTGAGTAGAATAAATTTTACTTCTGTAGCCACTTTCCCAGGACATACATAGAAGTATGCTGATAAGATGGAGGATAAAAGAATTAAATATTTGGGGTACTTGGGGGGCTGAGTCAGTTGAGTGTCTGACTCTTGATTTCAGCTCAGGTCATGATCTCATGGTCATGGGACCGGGCCCCGCTTTGGGCTCTGTGCTGGCAGCGTGGGGCCTCTTTGGATTCTCCCTCTCGCTTTGCCCCTCCCTCACCCTTAAAATAAATAAATACACTTAAAAAAAAAGGAGTAAGTACTTGATATTCACTAATGTGATAATGAGAGCTTTCCTTACTTTTTTTTGTTTTGTTTTGTTTTGTTTTGTTGGTGTAAAGACTTGGAGACTTTACATGTTCAGCTAGCGGGCCATCAACTTCATCTCTACAACCCAGTAAAGAAGTAGGCTGAGTGAAATTTGCATGTGTTCACTCACCTCTTTCCTAGAATCAGGAATCATCCAGAGAAGAAGGAAAAGAAGAATAGACCTCACTCTCTGGTCTCAGTATCTATGACAAGATGCAGTATTTCTCAAGTATTCAGAAACAGGGAGTTGAGACATGGAGAGACAAGCTTCCCATGCAAGAATTGTGTTGATGGTGTGGGAAGCACAGTATACTTACAAAGCAGGGGAGATTTTGGTTGTGGTCCTGGCTTTTCCCAGAACTTGCCAAATAATCTGGGGTCAATGATTGCAGTGCTTGGCTTTCCCAAGGGTCAAATGAGGGACTGGAGAAAATGAACACAATGCTATCTCTGACTGTGAGACTAGAAAAATAGGCTGGAGTCAGATTGTGAAGGAAATTTTGCTGAGAATTCTGGATGCCACAAAGTAACAAGGGCGATGTTATCTTGGTTCCTTGGCTTAAGCAAATCCTCCTCCTGGCTATCGTGGTGGTGATTCAACAAGGACAACCACCTTTTCCCTCAGATGCTGTATACTCAGTGTATAGCCTGCAAACCACATGGTCAGATCTTACCTGTCCCAGTGCTGCTGCTGTTAATGGAATGATATCATAACTGAAGACTCAGTTTAGACATTTTTTAATCCAAAGACAATGATGAAATGACATGGAGTGCTAGCAGCTTTCCCCAGACCAGGCCATGGTAGACATAATGTTATTGCAGTAACAAGGGTTATTATAATAAGAACAGTGTGGTAATAAACAACAACAAAAAAACAGACAAATTGACCACTGGAAGAGCAGAGAGAGACCTTATACATGTGGGAACACGATAGGTGATGGCATCTCATTTTTTAACTAAAATTTTTATTTTTTTAATTAAAAAAAATTTTAACATTTATTTTGGAGAGAGAGAGAGCGCTCAAGAGCGCAAGCAGGGGAGGGGCAGAGAGAGGGAGCCTGCAACAGGTTCCACATTGTGAGGGGAGAGCCCAACGCAGGGCCCAAACTCACAAACTGCAAGACCGTGACCTGAGCCAAAATCAAGTGTCAGCCGCTTAACTGCCTGAGCCACCCAGGCACCCCTAGCTGAAAATTTTAAATTATAATTTATTTATATTATTTAGATAGATGAGGCTGGGAAAACTGAGGTCACCACATAGACAGAAGCCAAGTGGTAGTCATACTTCCCACTATATGAAAAATAAAACAAAACAA